>NC_087216.1:56693847-56718847 GCF_015104395.2 Macrobrachium nipponense
TTTGTGATCCTTATTTTGTAATTCCACATTTGAATTTTTTAGGACAAGTGTTTGCTTGCATAAAGTCGTAGTTGCCACGGAGTTAGTTACTGAGCCAGTATTTGTATATCATCTGATCTCGCTTTTAGAAATTATAATAATTCATGAACAGAATATGTGATATATTTATTCCTTTCTTAGTTAATGATTTGGATTATTCCAATAAGGGTGTACTTTCACCTTCACTGTTCGTAGTCTGCATGCCATTGGTCAGCAATTGCGTAGGTTGCGCTGTAAGAAATACTTTTGGGAATTCTCATATTTTAGAATATCATCTATGAATAAATGTATATATTATATATATATATATATATATATATATATATATATATATATATATAATATATATATATATATATATGGATTTGTTTTTTTCATTTTCTACTTTAGATTGATTGGTCACCTGAAACTTCGAATTCATAAGCTGATTTGTCATAAATATAGTCATCAATAAAAACATATGAATATTGCATACGTCTGCTAAAGGCTGACTATTATGTATCATTTCCTTGTTGTGCGTGGAAACAGAGGGATAAAAGGAATAGTGAAATGCTGTACAGCGAACCATGATATTTTTGGTTTTACGCACCAATGAAGTTTTTACGTAAATCTCGATGTGTTCAAATATCAGCTGTATAAAATTCGACATATCGGAAAATACTTCGCCATCGAAAAATGGTAGCGAAAAGAAGTTTCTCTATAAATTTCTGTTTCATAACCAAACTAAAACCTCACGATTTTAAGTAAGACTTATTACTATGAAGATCACGGTATAAAAACAATGTTTTCTGTAATAAAGGTGAATTTGATAGGTCAGTACAAATATGTAATTATTTAATTTTGGGAGAGACCAAACTGGAACAGAATTTTAGACTTAGATATCCTATCTCATTTCGAAAGATCATAGTCATACTGAGCATTGCGCTTCATATGTATCATCTATATAAACCCTTAGAAACAAAGCAAAAAGATAATTTTTTTTTAGATACTCCACACATCTCCATAATACTCTAGAAAAAAATACTGGATGAAGAAAAATTTCATGCAGGCATCTTATAAAGGAAAGCAGGCGAGCAACCTGTCTATTCCCCCGTTATAAATAGCAGCCACTGACGAGGTATTATTACCAGGCAACAGTGACGAATGACCTGGTGATCTATTAATATTGATCATCTTCCTTACCTGTCCATTATGAACTGCACGCAAAGATAAATAGATGAAGACAATTTAAACATTCTTTCTTGATGCTGTGAATTGAAATGTAGTAACAAAAACTGCACCGGTATAAATGTAACAAGTGAAGCCTTTTTAAATTGGAATTTTATAGCTATTGCACACATTTTTACATATACAAAAAAAGTAGATTATACGTAGGATTTAACGTTAGTGAGCATCAGTGGCTTATGATAATATAAGAAAAGTGCAAAAATCTTAAAGATAGAACTATTTCATTCTATTATCAATATATATACATTAATATATATCAAATAGATATTATATATAATATTAATATAGATAATATATAATAGATACATCTATAATATATAGATATATATATATATATATAGAAACAATGATAATACATATTAATATATATACTATATAATATATATATATATATGTGTGCTGTGTGTGTGTGTGTGTGTGTGTGTGTGTGTGTGTATCAGTGAGCAAAGGCGGATTCAGCAACGATCACATTCTCATCCAGATCAAGGGCAGGAATACAAAAAAGCAGATGACACAGTAACCATTTATTCTTACGTTTCATGATTCGCCATTACTTATTAGGAGATATAAGCCAGTAAAATGCAATATGTTAATGTAAATTAATTATAATAGCTATTATAAGATTTTACTATTTAAAAAAAATAAAATCAAGATAAAAACTGAAATAGAATACAGTAAGATAATTGGGTTAAGAACAGACAGTACACTTAAATACAGAAGTACTTAGCAATAAATTAGTAAAATCAGACAACATACATAATTCACAGACGCACTCAAAAACCACTGGAGTCTAACCTAACCATTCTAGAGGCTAAGAATATTTAATAGAATAAAAAATGAAAAAAAAAAAACTTTGAGAGAAAGGCAGAGAGTTAAGACAAATACAAGGGTACAGCGGTTGTTTCAAGAGTTTAGTGTTTCAAGAGTAAGTAGTTCTTGTGTATTGTTGGTATAACCAGTAATCTTAAAATCTTCATAGTTGATTTTAATTTTTCCATTTAATTGTATGGCTGTGTATTTTAGAGGATTCTGGATTAGCTAATCGGTACCCGGTTCTATAACTTAACAACCTGTGCGAATCATCCCTCACCCCGAGATATTGAATAGCAACTCAAATATATTTTCCTAAATTACATTTAGGACAACTGCTCTCATCGATAGCTCCAGACGACATTAGTAGTGGTAACTGATCCTTAAATCTGAAAAGAGATTCCATACTTTTGGAGTTCTTTGGCATTCATTTAAGATCGATGGCCTCAATTAAGTTTTGGATGATTTTAATGAAATCCCTCCGGAAGTTGTCTTTATATAAGATGGGATTGCACTGAGATCATACACAAACATTTTGTAGCCCTAAATTCAAGGCTTATGCCTAAGGCTAAGACCACTGGCTCACTCTGCAAGGGTAAAGATCGGCTCTGCCATTTGATGACGTTGGGCATCGTTTATGAATACACTTGTCCAGATGTAATCTGGGAAAATATTTATGATCTAACCAGCGTCTTCTCAGACTTGGCAGATTCTCGTCGGGCCGTTAGTTATCTAGCCCAGAAACTTCTTATATAACAATGACATTGATATATGTAAAAATACCATCGAATATGAAGATTTTAACACTATCTGCCGAAAAAAGAAACTCAACAAACTGCGGCGTTAAAAATCATACTGAAAGTTTTGTATCTAAACAATCTTTCCTCTGCTGTCCCATTGTTTTTACCCTAAACTTCTGTCATTCTCTGTACTCTAAACGTTGTTTGCTTTTATCGTATTTTTATTTTTGATCCTGAAAGGTTGGCTGTTCTCAGCTGTGGTTTTATGAATATACGACTTTTACTTTTAATTATATGTGATACCTTTTTTTTGCCATGTTATTTTAATTATTTGAATTATTTTTTTTCTTTTAGTCTCAATTTTAGTCAAGCCTGTAATTTAAGTATGTAAGTTGGAATATTTTATTTGCTTTTTCAGATATTGGATCTCATGATTAGCGCTTATTTTACGTTAGCATATAATTTATTTTCAACAAAATCCCTGAGGATGTGGCGATGTTGTCACGAAATATAGGAATAAAATACATGTGAAACTCATCGTATTCCTACCCTTAGAGAGACGGAGATATTATATATATATATATATATATATATATATATATATATATATATATATATATATATATATATAGTATATATATATATATATATATATATATATATATATATATGGAGTGGGTTTTCTTATTAATGAAAATCTTGGAGGTAAAACAGACGAACTTTATAGTATTAATAAAGAATTGTAGGATTGATTATCAAACTAAATAACAAGTATAAAATGAAGATTATTCAAGCGTATGCACAAACAACATACCATACAGAGAAAGAATTATAATTTTTTATAAAGATCTGGAGATATCTTTGAAAAAAGAAATGACTCAATTTACATTTGTTTTGTGTGATTTCAATGCTAAAGTAGGTCAAAAGGAGAGAGGAGATCAGCAGTAGGTAAATTTGGAGTAGGCACAAGAAATGACAGAGACATGCTTGTAGAATTTGCTGAAAGAAACAATTTAAAAATCATGAGGAAATTTTTTTTATAAAAAGGAACTTAGAAAATGGACATGGAGAAGTCCAAACGGAGAAACGAAGTACGAAATATATTTTATTTTCAGTGAAAAAGTTGATTTAGTTAAAGATGTAACTGTTAAACAAGTCAAGCGACCATAGAATGATGAGAAGTAAAATTTGTCTAGATCTAAGGAAAAAAAGAGAAAAACTAATTTTAAGAAACAAAATAAACACTCCTCTAATAAGAAATAAATCTGATGAATTTAGTTTAGCTACATGGTGAAATGGAAGCAAGTAAAGAAGAAAGGAATAGGAACTTAAAAAAAATTTTATTTGACGAAATTTTTATCAGAATCAGCATAAGAGACAGGTGGAAAAGTTCCTAAAGAATATTAGGATGAAGTACCAGAAAACACCAAAATCTTAATAAAGAAACGATTGGAAATTAGGGTAAAATCCAAGAGAGATGAAATAGAATTAGCAGAACTATCCAATACAATAAACAAACTAAACACCCAAGACATTCATAAACACAATCAGACCAAAATTGAGGAGACACTAAGGAAGGGAATAAGTATCAAGTTGATATTTACTTTAAAGGATGAAAATGAAAATATTATCAACAAAACAGATGGAGTGCTAAAACAGTGATATAGGAAACAAATTTGTCAATAGAAATAATGAAACACCTGAGCCGGTACCAAGAGTAACAGTAGGAGAAATAAAGAAAGCATTAAAAGGCATGAAAAGAAACAAAGCAACAGGAGAATATGGCCTAATAATTGATTTAATAATAGATGGAGATTTTATAATAGTAAAACTCACTGAACTTTACTCAAAATGTTTCCAAGAATGCTATATACTACAGCTTAGAAAAACTCTGTCATTATATTAATTCACAAAAAGGGAGACACAAAAGACCTGAAAAATTACCGCCCAGTAAGTTTACTCTCATTAAAATATAAGATATTTACAAATATCATATTTGGTCAAACAGAAAGACAGATAGATCTGAATCATCCAATAGAGCAGGGAGGTTTTAGAAGCGGGTATTCAACAACTGACCATATCCATATAATTAACCAGCCAAAGAAAAAATCAATAGAGTATGACAAACCACTATGTATGACATTTGCAGACTATAAGAAAGCTTTTGATTCTGTCAAAACTTCAGCAGTAATGAAAGCCCTTCAAAAGCAAGGAACAGATACTTCTTATGTTAGAACACTTGTGGACATCTATACGAGCAATACAGCAATCCTAAAACTACATAAAGACGGTGAGGAATTTCCGATTGAGAAATGAATTAGACAGGGAGACCCAATCTCTCCTAAATCATTCACAGCGTGCCTAGAAGAAGTTTTCAAGAATTTAGATTGGGAAAATATAGAAATTAACATTAATGGGGAATACCTTAACAAATTAAGATTTGCAGAGGACATAGTTCTACTCGGTGAATCAGGAGAGGATTTACAAAAGATGATTGATTTGAACAGAGAAAGTAGAAATGTAGGACTAAAAAGGAATATGTGTAAAACTAATATAATGTTCTTTGAAATTGCAGAGAGACAACAAATAAGGGTTATGGACGAACCTCTAGAGATTATTAATGAATACCTGTACTTAGGACAGATAGTAAGTGTTTCCCCAGGACATGAGGCCGAAATTAAAAGAAGGATAAGCATGGGATGGAGAGCATTTAGTAAACAAAATGAGATTATGAAAAGTAAAATGCCACTTTCTCTAAAAAGAAAAGTACTCAATCAGATGGCCCTACTAATAATAACTTACGCATCAGAAACTTGGAGCCTTATAAGTTAATAACAATTCAAAGAGCTATGGAAAGAATAATGATGGGAACAACACTAAGAGACAGAAAAAGAGCAACATGGATACGAGAGCAAAATAAAGTAGAGGATATTCTAACAACAAGTAAGAAAAAGAAATGAACGTGGGCAGGATATATAATTGCAATGTCAGATAACAGATGGACGAAAAGAATACCAGAATGGCTTCCTAGAGATTGCAAACGAAACAGGGGAAGGAAGAGAAGAAGATGGATTGACGAGCTAAGAAAACTTGCTGTATAGAATGGCATAGGAAGACCATAAACAGACGAGAGTGGAAGGACATGTCTGAGGCCTTTGTCCTGCAGTCGACTAGCAACGGCTGATAACGTTCATGATGATGATGATATGATGATGATGATGATATTATATATGATATATATTATATATATATAGTATATATATAGTATATATTATATATATATATATATATATATATATATATATATATATATCTATATATATATATATATATACATATATATATATATATATATATATATATATATATATATTAATATATATATATATATATAGTATATATATAACAAGTGAATATTTGTATTCAGCAAACAACATTATGTATCGCTTAACCAGACTAAAAAAATTGGCAGGTGGTCAAACTTTAACCCACCTTGAATGATAAGGACGGTTTCACATGCATACCTTTGCCCATCCCCTTCCCAAATCCCCCTCTCCCCTTCCCTTTGTAACTTACGTTGTAAGTAAACTTTACGGGTTTAACATACCTATTTTATGTACGAAATACTAATTATTATGTAATTGAGAATTTTTTCCCCTCTGTGATTTATAATTCTGTATGAAGGTTTGTGTTAGATTTAGTGGAGATGTGTTTAAGTTTTGAAGGAATTGTGCTTAGGTTTAGTGGCGGGTTCCTTTAGGCTTACTTGGGGGTGTGCTTAGGTTGTATGGGGTGTTCCAGTTAAGTAGCTGGTGTGTTTAGGTGTAGTCGGTGGTAAATGGGACAGTCACCACACTAATACCTGAATAAAAGGGACAGTCACCACACTAATACCTGGGCAAAAAGGATAGTCAGTACAGTAATGCCTGGGGTACAGTCATCACATTAATGTTTGGATAAAATAGACAGTTACCACAGTAACACGTTGATAAAATGAAAAGTCACCACAATAGTACCTGGATAAAGGGGACGGTCGGCACAGTAATTCTTGTATAAAGGGGACAGATAGTACAATACCTGGATAAATGAGATAGTCACTACAATAATACCAGCTAGACAAATGGGACATTCAGCACAGTAATACTTGGATAAATGTGACAGCCATCACAGCAATATCTAGATAAAAGAACATTCACCAAAGTAATACATAGATAAAAGGGACAGACAGCACAGTAATACCTAGATGAAAGGGACACAGAACAGCAATGTCTGGATAAATGGAACAGTCACCACAGTAATTAATCTGTGGGAAAATCACCACAGTAGTGTATGGATGATATAGATAGTCATCAAAGTTATAATTGGATAAGGTAGTCGCAACAGCAATACCTGGAGTATTGGGACAGTCAACAGAGTAGTACTTGGATAAATGGGACAATCACTACAATAAACTTGGATAAAAGGGACAGTCATTACAGTATTACCGGGATAAATGGGACTTTATGACAAGGTAGAGGACCAATTCAACTTGACTGACAATAGAGTGCTTCTCAAGAGGCCAGGGCAAATTGTATAAATCAGGCAGTCTAATGACTACAACGCAATCTGAACACTGGGGCTTTCATTTGTTTGAGATACTGATAAAAAAAACCTCATGATAGAAAAATGCCTACCGCATGGTCGTGGCTCCTTGCTCGGAGTGTACAGTCGGCCACACATATAAGTAAACACATTTCAGCCACAAGGGCTGGATGTGATCTGGTAACACTGGAACTGTGCCTCCAGACGCACGATGAAACCCGCCCCTCCACCGTGGCCACCGCCCTCCACACGTCTTCCCCAAACATTTTTCCCTCCAACCTTCACTCCCACCCTTTCAAGCACACGTTTATAACTTCTGCTCCCTCTCTCTAATTTCTCCTTTAAGGAAAATAATATAACTGAATCTATTCTGTAGGTTTATTTTCTCATCATGTGGAGGCGAGAAAACCTGTCTGTTCAACTTTTGTCGTAATGATATTATTACTTGCTGTTACCGACAGAAGAATTAACTCGGTTTTGTGGCGCTCTCTTGTAATAATGGGATTTAGCTATCTACCAATAAAACCCTTGTCTATCAAATAACAGCATACCTACTACTCTTTAATTATAATTGTAATATCAACAGCCGCATTCCAAATTCTTATTATTACAAAGACAACTAGCATCAGATCGTGTAGGACCTTACGTAACTCAAATTAAGCATGGAGAAATAAAGAAGGCATAAGTTGAGGAGAGAAAGACCTCCATAGGCCTAGAAGACACTGAAGGAGGAGAAACAAAGAGACAGTTATAAGAGAGAGGATAACAGCAAGAAGGAGGCAGACGGAAAGGAGACACAGTGTAATAGAGCTGAGAGTGTGGCTGGTGTCACAAGGGGCACCATTACCCTCTTAAGTGTAATGGGGGCATAGGTCTTGACTTGTCATAGGGGCTATTATGGGAGTCGATTCTTCCTTATGGTTGGACGTTTGTTTGGTCACAACCGACCATCATTGGATCACATCCGACATTGGGTCAAATTCTCGCATTTTTGTGCATGATTTTAACTGCTCGGCATACGTCTACATTTATCGATGGCAAGCATGTGCGTTTTTGTTTGTTTGTGTTCGTCCTGCAGGTGAGAATTCCCACGTAAAGAATGTATCAAGTAATAATGAGATTATATCCAATATATATATTATATATATATATATATATATATATATATATATATATATATATATATATATATATATATATATATATATATATATATATATATATATATATATACTATATATATATATATATATAATATATATATATATAATATATATATATTATAAAATTTGACGTCCAAACCTGATATTAGTAACATTTTAACGTATAGCTAATTAAGGGACAAATATTACAGTACCCTATAATTACGGATACACATAGATTGAAAAAATAACCATTTATTATAAAATATGTATCAGTATTTAGTCCATCCACCATCGTTGGCGATGACATCTTGTAGTCTACTGGGGACGGAGGCTACATGATTGTAGACGATGTGTTGATTTTTTCTGAATATCTCCCATTCGGACATGGTGTGTTGGAGGAGCTGCCTTGATTATCGCTCTTGGTCTGGGATCCAGGAGTTGACGATGGTCCCCCAGCAATTTTCCAAGGGATTCATATCACACCCTTACTTGGGCCAGTCCAGCAGGTCAATGTCTCGTTGTTCCTCAAACCATCGCTTAACTATCCTGGCTGTGTGAATGGGACAGTTGTCCTGCAAAACAAACGCCATATATATTAGTAATATTAATTATTTTTTACAAGAGGCGTCAAATTGTGAAGGTGAGCAGGACATAATCTTTAAATTTCAAGGTTTCTGCCTGTTTCTCCCTGTTTAGATCTCTCCTTTCTCCTGGTTTGAAAAGCTGAGAGATATTCCACCTTCGACCCCTCCCACAAAGAGCTCGAAGCCATAAGCCACGTGAAGTTGAAGTGTATCGTGGAGAGGAAGAAGGTGGAATTTCGCTTAGCTTTTCAAACCAGGAGGAAGGAGAGATTTGAACTGGGAGACGGAACCTTATCGTTAAAGATATGGCCAGCTCCCCTTCCGACAAATGACACCTCATATGATACTTGCATATCATATATATATATATATATATATATATATATATATATATATATATATATATATATATATATATATATATATATATATATATATATATATATTATATTCACCATAACACTGACTGGAATATCTTGAAGTAATAAAAGTCCACACTTATGAGAAATGTGTATCAAAAATACATAAAAGACTGGAGCTTTCGTCTACTTGATTAGTAGACCTCATCAGCCGTACTGATATTTCCTTTCAATATATATACAAAAAATTACGAAGGACAGGCAGGACCCTGGTACCGTCTCCAGAGGAGGTAGTTTAACCACGACGATCGGCTCGTCTTTTGGCCAGACATTTGAACGAGGGAATAACATGATTGAGATAGTTTGTTTTGGTTGTTATCTCCCTTGGAGACGGTTCCAGAGTCCTGCCTGTACTTCGTAACTTTTTTGTATATTTTTTGAAAAGGAAAAATCAGTACGGCTGATGAGATCTACTGATCAAGTAGACGAAAGCTCCCGTCTTTAATGTATTTTTAATACACATTTTATATAGTGTGGACTTTTATTACTTTATATATTAATATAATTTAATAATAATAATAATATAAATAATATAAAATAATAATAATAATAATAAGAATAATAATAATAATAATAAGAATAAGTCTTATTGAAAGATATTGCTGCATCAGCTGCATTCAACTTGTAAATAGTCTTCTCTATTTTTCTAATAATAGCTTTCTCTCTGCTATTACAACTGGCGAGTATTACGCCGATATTACTCATCAGGAGCAGTCAATTCCAGGGATAATTGTCACAAATTTATTTATTTGTTACAGTAAATGAACAAATAGGTCAAAATATAAGTTAATATACTGGCCAACGTTTCTCTCGGTATCATCCGAGTATGATCACGGCAGTGGATCGGAGCAGACTGTTGTTGCTGTCAGGATCTACTCAATATATAGCGCGAGGTCAGCAGGGGTTCAACCGCTAGCTGCGTTTTCATTGGCCGGTGGCGCAATGCGCTCCCGCCATTGGTTGAACGAAGTTTTCTTTCAAGAGCGTCTTGAAGAAAACTTCGTTCAACCAATGGCGGGAGCGCATTGCGCCACGGCCAATGAAAACGCAGCTAGCGGTTGAACCCCCCCCTGCTGACCTGCCGCTATATAATGAGTAGATCCTGACAGCAACAACAGTCTGCTCCGATCCACTGCCGTGATCATACTCGGATGATACCGAGAGAAACGTTGGCCAGTATATTAACTTATATTTTGACCTATTTGTTCATTTACTGTAACAAATAAATAAATTTGTGACAATTTATCCCGTGGAATTGACTGCTCCTGATTAGATAATAATCCCGGCGCAATACTCGCCAGTTGTAATAGCAGAGAGAAAGCTATTATTAGAAAAATAGAGAAGACTATTTACAAGTTGAATGCAGGCTGATGCAGCAATATCTTTCAATAAGACTTGTTTGAAAGAGGGTCTCCTTCCAAAATAATAATAATAATAATAATAATAATAATAATAATAATAATAATAATAATATAACAATAATAAAATAATAATAATAATAAAAATAATAATAATAGCAGCTTACCATGCCTACTAAATTAATACCAAAATAAAAGTCAGATATTTTGTAGTTACAACACTCAGTGCTGAGTCGTTGCGAGTCAAAAAGGAAACAAACGCCGTGAGTAGTTCTTAAAACAAGGAAAAATCACCCTTGAACTTTGATGCCAGAAGATGGCGAATACCTCAAGAACCAACAAGCATACAACCTGATTCGTTCTCACGGAGCTCAAATGTTCTCTTCTGACTTGCAACAACTCATATATTTTTACATTTTGTAACAAGTTAATAATACAAGTTAATGAAACCAGCACTACAACAGAGTTTTCCCTATTACTGCAATTTGCGAGATGAAACTACATACTTGCATGAACAGAATGCGCTCTGGGTAGGGAAATGCCATGGCTCGAACAGTTGGGACCATCACGTCTTCCAGTATTTCAAGGTATTGGTCGGCGTTGAATCTTCCTGTATTTCTGCCAGCTCACCCGCCCAGGTGTATAAGTTAACCCATCCCACACGTTACAGGTAACGTTGCCGCTTCTGGCTTGATCGTAGATGTGCTCACTGGAGTATCCTGATTATTGCATCGCCAACAGTGCAACTGTCCGTGCGAGGTCGACGCAAATGTTTTCTCTCAGAAAAAAAAAAAATACTCTTGCCCAGAACCTAAGTCTTCGTTGACATACTGCCGGGCAAAATGAAGGCGCCAGCGATGGTGGATGGACTAAATACTGATACTGTAACAGAAGGGAGGAAACATTTTTGGTAGCGGGATGAATTTGTTCAGAAAGTCTTAATAAAACTAAGATATTGTTGTTTTGAAGAGTAATGTGCCTTCATTGAGAATAAGCAATAATTTTTTTGGTCGTATCTTATTATATACATATTTCATATTAAATCGTTATTTTCAATCTATTGTGTATCCGTAATTATGGGTGCTGTAATATTTGTCCCTTAATTACGTATACATTTAAAATGTTACTAATATCAGGTTTGGACGTCAAATGAAGAATATAATATTATAATAATATAATATATATATATATATATATATATATATATATATATATCTATATATATATAATAAAATATATATATATATATTATATATATATATATATAATATATATATATATATATATAGATATATATATATAAGGATATAATCTTATTATTACTTGATACATTCTTAACGTGGGAATTCACACCTGCAGGACGAACACAAACAAACAAAAACGCACATGCTTGCCATCGATAAATGTAGACGTATGCCGAGCAGTTAAAATCATGCACAAAAATACGAGAATCTGACCCAATGTCGGATGTGAACCAATGATAGTCGGTTGTGACCAAACAAACGTCCAACCATAAGGAAGAATCGACTCCCATAATAGCCCTATGACAAGTCAGACCTATGCCCCCATTATACTTAAGAAGAGTAATGGTGCCCCTTGTGACACCAGCCACACTCTCAGCTCTATTCACTGTGTCTCCTTTCCGTCTGCCTCCTTCTTGCTGTTATCCTCTCTCTTATAACTGTCTCTTTGTTTCTCCTCCTTCAGTGTCTTCTAGGCCTATGGAGGTCTTTCTCTCCTCAACTTATGCCTTCTTTATTTCTCCATGCTTAATTTGAGTTACGTAAGGTACCTACAACGATCCTTGAATTGCTAGTTGTCTTTGTAATAATAAGAATTTGGAATGCGGCTGTTGATATTACAATTATAATTAAAGAGTAGTAGGTATGCTGTTATTTGATAGACAAGGGTTTTATTGGTAGATAGCTAAATCCCATTATTACAAGAGAGCGCCACAAAACCGAGTTAATTCTTCTGTCAGTAACAGCAAGTAATAATATCATTACGACAAAAGTTGAACAGACGGGTTTTCTCGCCTCCACATGATGAGAAAATAAACCTGCAGAATAGATTCAGTTATATTATTTTCCTTAAAGGAGAAATTAGAGAGAGGGAGCAGAAGTTATAAACGTGTGCTTGAAAGGTCGGGAAAGGGTGGGAGTGAAGGTTGGAGGGAAAAATGTTTGTGGAAGACTTTGTGGAGGGCGGTGGCCACGGTGGAGGGGCGGGTTTCATCGTGCGTCTGGAGGCACAGTTCCAGTGTTACCAGATCACATCCGAGCCCTTGTGGCTGAAAAGGTTTACTTATATGTGTGGCCGACTGTACGTCCCATATATGAAATATTTTTGTGAGATAAAGTATTGAGAAAAAAGAAAACTTACAAGATTATGCGCTATTAAAGAATGGTTGGACACTCAAGTACATTGATTTGACAGTAACATAACAATTGGATGGAGGTATATATAGTCCCTTGTCTTGCTGGAAAATATTGAAATTCGATAATTGTCGTTTTGAGGATGATTTAATTTAAAAACACATAAGTGAAAAATGCTACAGGAGTAAAATGATGCAACGCCCACTTGGAGGTAGGCAGCTGAGATCATACATATCATGTATATTATATATATAGATAGGGTATATATTATATATATAAGTATATAATATATCTAGATATACAATAATTAGATATATATATATATATATATAGTGTATTATATATATATGGATATGAAATATTATTATATATATATATAATATATATTATATATATATCATAGAATAATATAATATATATATATATAATACAATATATATGAATATATAGTATTATATAATATTCATAATATATTATAATTATATATATAGATATACATATATAATTATATATATAATATATATTATAAATATATATATATATTATATATATATTATATATAATATATATATGATATTATTATAATATATATGATATATATTATATAATATATATATATTATATAAGTATATAATGATAATATATAATATATATATATATAATATATATTTTATTATATATATATTATATATATATGTAATATATGTATATATATATATATATATATATATATATATATATATATATATTATATATATATATATATATATATATATATATATATATATATATATATATATATATATATATATACTATTATATATATATATTATATATGCAGAAGCCAGATACTATGTCGTACCTCTAAGTAAATGGGGATACAATCCACAATGAAGTAAATTCCTCTTGTAGTTTAAAATATATAGTTCTTGTATAGGATTAGAGCTTTCGACCATCAACTGTGGTCTTGTTCACTAAAGTGTGATATGTCACCTCAAGGAACTAACAAGTAAGAGCACAAACATTTGAAAAAACAACGGTTAGGAAACAGCTAGTTCATATTATGAATGATCAGGCGGTTGAGCCCTCGTTCTTTCCAGAATTCGTCTTGATCTTCGTGGGGGAATGTTTCTATTGTCAACTGCTTGTTCTATGGTGGTTGGGTGGTTTGTTGGAGAAATGACCTGAGCGGAGTAAACAGGAGAGGAAGCAGCATCGTTATTGGCACATATATTTCTAAAGTTTGAAATTTTCCCTTTCCTACATATCTCTTCACAAATAGCTGTATTTTCTGTAATGCCAGTATTTCCTGCAAAGGTCTCGTTTAATGAAATTAACGCCCCTTCTACTACTCGTCTCAAAGTCCGGTCGTTACATGCAAAAACTACCTTGGTACCTTTAAAATTTATTGCGTGGTTTTTCTCCTCACCGTTGTTTTTTTCAAATGTTTGTGCTCTTACTTGTTAGTTCCTTGAGGTGACATATACCCTAAGTGAAAAGACCACAGTTGATGGTCGAAAGCTCTAATCCTATACAAGAAACTATATATTTTAAACTACAAGAGGAATTTACTTCATTGTGGATTGTATCCCCATAGATAATATATATATATATATATATATATATATATATATATATATATATATATATATATATATATATATACACACATACATATATGATCTACTTTCGTAGTTCATTCCACATTTTCAAGTTCACACTGAGCAAAAACATAGTTTACAGAGCTTTATATATAAAATAAAGTAAGTGGTGGGCGGAGTTACAGTTTCTTGATTCAGGCAGCTTGTTCTCCAAACAGAAAGAAAAGGGCAAGAGGACGAAAAGATAATCCAGGCCGGAGGTTAAAATTCCTGGTGCTTGTGGCTTCAGTGAATACAGTTTCCAGAAGATGTCTTTTCTGATCGTCATTGGCATTGCATATTATAGATGAATTATCCCAGTTAATGGTATGGCCCGTCTTAAGCTAATTAATGGTATTTCAGAAAAAAAATATATTTTTTTTTATTTCGAGGTCAAGTTGCAGCATTTTATGAGGTCCAATGCTATATTTAAGTTTGAATGGCCAAGGTGTATTGGTATTTATGGGTCTTCACGGAGACTGTTTCAAGTCCGGTATTATAGTCATTTAGGACTGAGTTATAGAACTGGGTCCAGAATCTCTAATCCTGAGTTCTTTAATATCAGAACACATGCAACGAGTTGTAAAGTCACCATTGAAAAGAAACATTTTTCTATAATTGGCACAACAAAGCAAACTACCCACCTAACTACCCTTGAATCATTGTTTATCAAGCACCTATGCCCCAGTTTAAGTTCCAACACCTCGTCATCTCCTATCTCTCTCTCTCTCTCTCTCTCTCTCTCTCTCTCTCTCTCTGGCGTAAGGTTTATGTTTTGAGGAGACCTTACCGTTTTTAGTCATGCAGCTCTTTCCTACTTCTTAAATAAGTAGCTTTCTTACCATTCTTGTTATTCTTGCTCTGATATTATTTTAATTATTATTAATTTATATTTTATAAGTGTTTTTTATTACAAATTTTATTTGTAGACTGATGATGTGTTGATGAAAAAACGTTTCGTATCATTATATTAATAAAATATGTGTAACTGACTGTCGTATACATCGAGTTACAAAGGTCATCTAATATCTAATTCGCTCTACCTCGGAAATAATATATTTTCATATTTGTTAACCGAAGGGGAATTTTTTAGTCGATAAGAAATTTGTCGGCTCACGGACGCGAACCATCGAACCGACAAATTCAGGATGCACAGTAAAGCCTCGGCGGTGTGGTCTAAGGCTTCACGATGTGGCTTGAATTTGTTGGTTCGATGGTTCGCGCCCGTGAGCCGACAAATTTCTTATAAAAAAAAAAAATTCCCCTTCGGATAACATATATGAAAATATATTAATTCCGAGGTATAGAGCGAATTAGATATTAAAGGACATTCGTAGCTCGATGTATGTATATGAATCACGATAATTGTGATATGTCTCATATAAATATATATATATATATATATATATATATATATATATATATATATATATATATATATATATATATATATATAAATAGATCATATCATATATATATATATCATATTATATATATAGATTATATATATATATAATATATATATATATATATATATATTATATATTATATATATATATCAATTTCAACTTGGAAATTGAACTTTATGATTGAGTCATTTCTGGTATAAATTTGATTTTATGATGGTTTATGTTACGAAATTTAAACTCACATACGCAAACACACACACACACACACACACACACATATATATATATATATATATATATATATATATATATATATATATATATATATATATATATATATATATATATATATATATATATATATATATATATATATATATATATATATATATATATATATATATATACATATATATATATATATATATATATATATATATATATATATATATATATATATATATATATATATATATATATATATATATATATATATATATATGTGTGTGTGTGTGTGTGTGTGTGTGTGTGTGTGTGTGTGTGTGTGTGTGTGTGTGTGTTTGCGTATGTGAGTTTAAATTTCGTAACATAAACCATCATAAAATCAAATTTATACCAGAACTGACTCAATCATAAAGTTCAATTTCCAATTGAATATGATATCCACTGTCATTATCAGAGAGGAAATATCCGAGCCTAAAGGTACATTCCGCATGAGGCTTTGTGAGAAGGGTTGACGTTCACAGCTGTTAGGGAAAAAGGGAACGAGATTAACTTTCTAAGGTTAAAGGAGAATGGACTGTTAAAGGAGATAGAGGAGAGTTGGATGTGTAGATGGGTTGGTTTTATAACTTAGTAAATGCCAGTGACGTCACTATCCATCTAAATTCCTTTTTATCATAAAGTATTGCCCAACAGAGTTTGAAAATACAATAGTTATTTTCATAAAAGTCATCAATCCGGAGTGATAAGCAAAACATTTTTTTTTTTTTTAATGATATTTAAGACTTATCTTTATTCTTTTGTTTTCCCCTCCCATATGTTTAATACTACATTCATTTTTGAGCTGTAAAATATTATACGGTCCAAGATCCCAATTTTTCATCATACTTTTAAAGGCAATGAGTTCTTCTTAATAACGTGAATCAGAGGAATCGATAGAGAGACATCGTATGACATAACATAGGTATCTTATATTGCAATGACAACCAGGGTATTCAGTATAACACCTTTTTCAAAATATAATTATTTACATTAGGTAAGGTTAACACAGTTCTTTATTGTAACAAACTATGTGCTTAACTACTGAAGCGTTGCTGAGCATCCCATCATTCCAAAGACTTTTCAACTTTCCCTTCTCCTTCACCCAACTCTCCCGAAATATTCTCTTTATTCAAATCGTCGTACTCAGTCTTTACCGCGTGAGGGCCCTTTCACACTATGTCGTACGTAAATGCGACATGATGTCGGACCTACATGCGACTAGCAGTCGACTATTATCTCTAATGTACCTTTTCACACTAAGTCGGTCCGGCATCGCATTACAGCCGAAAGGCCCCACTGGCCATGTCCGGTGCTGCACCCAGACGCGATTGCAGTTGGCCATTGCCTTCAATACGTGTCTTCACACTATGCGATTTTTTCCTGCATATACGTGCGACAGCAGTAGATCTCCACTGCTTCTGGTGATCGGGTGCATTAGGTATTGAAAACATTTGAGGGATATAAATAGAGTTATTCCCGTTACTGAATAACCACTGGTTCCATGCAACGAAAAAACACCATACAATGATAATAATAACAATAGTGTTATTCGTAAATAAGAAAGAACTACAGGTATGGATGGATGGCTTAAGTATAAACTACTGAGAATGATTTACTAAATGATTTGCTGTTTTTTTCATTAAGGTTACATATACGTTTCGATACTGAAATTATTAGAAGGTTATCGGCAGATTATTGATATAAAAGAGGACTAAAAGCTTATGATTTCGATATATATGATTTTTTGAGAAGTTTTTATAGTTAACACTCACGTAGCAGCAAACGCTGCGCTAGTTACGTGTGTTGGAATAAGAAAAGAGGAACTGATGTAAGGGTGATAAAAACAGTAGTTATAGTCATTATTTCAGTGACATCTTATAGTACGTGAGGTGTATAAGAGTTAAGAGTGTTACTTAAAGTGACAGGCTTTTATTTAAATTCCATTCTTAAAGGTAAGGTGCTATAGTTTCGTCAATACATTGTATCATGCTAAAGCAGATGTTGTTTTCAATATTTTTTTACTAAATGAACCGTTCATTGCTCTTAAGGATTTCTGATGCTGTTGAGGTTTGATTATAGATATCAATATTACATTCTTCTCTTTTATGATTACCGACTACTGTGTAAAACGGTGTATCAGTACATACTGGATTTTGTTTACCCGGCCATAGAATTCTGGTTACCGACTTCAGCTAACTATTGTACTGTTTAAAGGCAATGGAGAACAATAATATACCGTGGATTTCGAAGATCTTATTGCTTATGTTGGTTACAATAGAGGAACATATTTCTTTGATGGTAAACAAAATTATCGGCAAAATATTCTTTCAAATAGCTTGTTGGATGTTAGCAACTAGTTTGGGAAATTTAGAACGGGAATTGTTGTGATTCTGAGAATAATGAAGATTCATGATTTGGATAGTATTGTAGATTTTGATATTAACACGCTATAGACTTTATATAAAAGTCATCAATAACTAGAATGGAGATCTGGATTGTTAACACTTAAAAAAAAATATCGTGCTTTGACATCGTAAGTGATGGTTTAAAAAAATACCAAAAGAATAAAACTCATCGAAGAAGGAAGGCACAAATAAGAAACTATCATGAGAAGGGTTTGTTAGTTTACACGAATATTGGGAACAAAACCTTCGTTGTTTTACAGAGCAAAATAGACAACGTAATTAAAATATGTAAATAAAAAGAGCTAACCGAAAAAAAAATACATTTTTTGTCAGACGGTTCGGGTTCCTAGAGTCAAATACAGATGAATGTTCAGCATTTTTAATACAAAGCCAGATCTTCTATTGTAAATCATTTGACAAGATGGAAGAAAATCGTTTGGAGACATGTATTAGAGGTAAAAATTAAATAGAAAAATTACCGTTGATGGCCTTAGTAAACAATCGAATATTTCTAGATATTTGCAAAACAAGATAATGACTTACATGAGGTGAACAGGGAGGTGGATTTAGTAAAGAAAGAGAAATTCTAAAATGCATGACTATCTGAAAAGGTTTGCAGAGATAGGAGACTTGCTACAAAATAAGATTATATAAGATGGAAAACAAAGGCGTTCGAATCGCGGGGGAAAGCGTTAAGGAACAAGAGTAATGGTATGTTACTGAAATATCAACTCTCGGTTAATTAAGTAGAAGATTGAAACCATAAAATATCTCGAGTAACGATAAAAATCTGGCATTTTTGAAGGGAAAGCGCTTTGAAACACTTTGCTATGTTTCATGATGAACTTAATGGAGCTTTAAAATATCACTAAAACAAAGAGATAAAACAATAAAAGGGGAATGTTATCTGAGTCTAGACAGGGATCGTCTATTTGACAAAGGCAGGAAAGAAACTTCGATTCACAGTGATTGAAGACTAAACGAAAACATGGTTGTAGGAAAGATAGTTGTAAATAACAAAATATTTATTTTATGATAAGCCTGGAAAAAGTAGATTGATTCAGGGGCTAATTACAGTGTGTCCGGAAATTGGTCTATTTTAGGTAACATTGTCAAAATGTACAGGCATAAATCTTGCCTTTTTTAAGGGAAATTAATTTAAGTAATTGAAATCATCGTAGAAATTATGTGAAAAACTATAATTAAACATTAAGTAATCTAAAGGAACTCAATACTGAAATGAACAAACGAAAAAGGTAAAGTGCAGAAATATTTGCTTAGAATAAAGACCAGCACAACTTTAGTTTGAGAAATATTGTGTAATAAAGGCAATGAGTAAGACAAAGGGAAAGGCTCCCGTGTAAACGATCAAATAAAGTCGCTGAATATTGCACGCGAATACTCAGACTTCAAAATAAAACAAAGCGACAGAAAAACATTCCACTAGATAAGATGGCTGTAATAAGATAATTATTGGGGCACTAAATGGAATACGAAGAAATGTATTGTGTTCCTGCGAGAATACATGAAACAAAAGGGGGCAAGGCCGAATTTATCCTGTTTAGGTCAGGTATTCATACACACGCTCTATGAATGAGGGATTAGTGTGTGTTGAATGTGAGAACTAATGCATTTTAAAAAATCAAAAAAATTTAAAGAATTATCATTTTGATTTTACGCAGTACTACGCTGTACACCAAGAGCGTAAATCGATGGTTCTGAAAAGTGGTCAGTTTCGACGCCTGATATCCGATGGGACTCCAATCGGTTAATGAAAGCCTATGAGTCAAAAAACTGGTTAATGAATACCTTAATTAGCCTTGAACTTTTGGGGTACAAACGCCGACATATCCATTAGGAATGAAACGCTAAAAACAACGCGGTAAATTAAGATGACAACTTATCAATGCATAACCAGTATGCTAAGTTCCATTTTGAGGTACTTCTTAGTGACTATAACAATATTCTACGAGATTTAAAATATTTAGTAAAGATTTTGTAATTAGGAATAGCACCGCAAAGAATTTAAAAAAGGTAATTTCGAGACCAGAAATAAAGACAGTTATCATAACTCTGTTGTCAGAGAACTTTTAAACCTCATTCCTTCTCACGTATCTCTTCATCTCAAGGTGGGCCATGGACTTTTTTGTATACAATTTTCTTCCTTGACTGATAATTTACACTAATGCCCAGGTGAGAAAAAAGGGTTATGTCAAATCTCGCAAAAAAAAAAAAAAAAAAAAAAAAAAAAAAAACGCAAAATAGCGCCAAAAACTAAACAAAACAAATATACCAGAGTCCAGTTGAGGAAGACGCTTATACAAAGTCACGACAAAAATAAAATAAGCAAAAAGAAACAATAATGACTTTGAAACAGTTGCTGAAATTATTACACAAAAAGTGTCATTTTTGAGTATCACTGTTACATATAAAACTGCGTCTCTCAGGGGTTTGAGTTTAGTATTGACAGATGCGTTACCAAGTTAAAATGTTGAGCGATCAATTTCAATATCTTTTATTGGGCTGTGATCGAATGCTGACAGTCCCACATAGTGTTACAACGAAGTGAATGATTTTTCAGTTCGAAAGTAATATATTGGATTAAAAAAATAAGAGGGTACATAATTTTTTCCTCTTGTAACTGAAGGTAGATAATGGGAAGTAACAATTACAAAGCTCATTGAAATGACTCCTTTTGTGATTTCCTTGGGATATTGATAAAATCTTTCAATAAAATATCAAAAGCTAGCATCAACAGTCCTGTGCCCATTTGCATAGGTATTTGGGAGTTCATGTTTCGGCTGACTGCATGATAAAAAGTAATATAAGAAAGGTGAAAATTGACAGGATATAAGTGATTATCGTGAATAGACTTATAGGGCATATGAAAACCAAGGGAGTGTAAAACCAACTTTCCTTCGTGAGGGTAAAGTATGGATGTTAAAAGATAAATACAAAAGAGTGATAGTTTATATTAAATTATGCGTTAACATATACGGAGTGCTGAAAACTGGAAGGTTGAAATTCCGTGAGACACGTAACAAGCGGATAAAGATTAAGCACGGGTGACAGAAAATATCAAACTTTTTGGAGATGGTTCTGTCAGATAGATAGAATGGAATATTGTACGAATATATAAGGAGGTACAAGAAGAGGCTAACTTTGTCTGTAAAAGATACTTGATTAAAGTAAACAACTTCATGCTAGTATATTTCTTCTATCTAAGTCGGCATTACTGAAATGAATCTGTATCGCTGAGTGGGCTATTACTTTCTTTTTATATGCTATAAACTTTTGAATATTATTCTTTTCCTTGTGATATTTTCTGAGCAAACTATACTTTACAAGAACAAATGAGTTATTTATTATTTTTACTTATATTTAAGTCTTTTCCATTATTCTGTTTGTATGTCCGCGTTTAGAATTAATCGTACCTCAGGGATGGAGTCAGTAAATGAAATATTTTTGGTCGCCTCTCTCTCTCTCTCTCTCTCTCTCTCTCTCTCTCTCTCTCTTATTTCTGTTTTATTGTCCATACCCGAAATGCAAGTTACACTAATAAAAGAGAGGGAACAATTTTCAAGCAGTGCTTCTTCTTACTAATTTCGCATCTAGAGCACCGCCAAAAAAGAGTTCTGAAGTTGCGCATTCTAGAGAATGGCTCTGAGTACATGAAGATGACTCACGCCGTAACTTAGATCGTAACTTAGAAGTTTATATGTGGACTTTTTCTATAGCTGTGCGTTGCATTTTTCCAGGATATAGCCTCCTCAGGGGCTCACAAATACCCGGCTCCTAGAGATGCATTGCTATATTTTCTTGTCAACAGGGTAGAGAACGAGTATTACTGAAAGTCTCAAACAAATCCTCGAGGACCGCACTATAACACAGGCAAAGGAGTAGTTACCCTCCATGTTTACTCTTTTTTGATTTCGAAATGACATCTAAAACGGCCTGAATGCACGAATAATCTTGCGTCCAGTGTGCCTATTGTAATTTTTTATTTTTATATATTTCATCTAAAAAGCTTTAAGGCTTTCCAGTTTTATCTAAGGAATACGAATTACGGAAAGAATGTCACATTTGTATGTCATAGGGTCACTTAAATGCTTCTCATATCCTAATGCGTTTGTAATAGCTTAGGTAAAATAATGCAAAATATAGCTTTCGTGTATGAAACCAAACGAAAATTAAAACAAGTTATCTCCGATATATCTCATATTGTATTGGTGGGAGACTTTTTTTTTTTTATTTATTTATTCTAGATGTAAACACTAATAATTTTGCATTATGGTCATTTAGATTAATATCTCGTCACGGTCCCAACCCAATGGACTGATTTCCGGTCCCTACTAATTCATCACTACAGAAGGGTCATAAGAATATAAAGTAATGAATGAAAGCCCGTAATCAAAGCAAACCTACTTGGATACGAGGATTTTTACGATGTGCAACCTCGGATTTTTGACACAAGAAACGAATGAGAATGAAAGTCTCGCGTTAAAAAGGATCTTATTTTTCTCGTGTTCAAGACAATAAATATTGCAGAGTCCAGATATTGCTTACTTAACTGCGTTTTTTCTTTCTCAAAATACAAGAATTACTCGTGTACTGTGTAGCTTTAAAACGTCGTTATGAATGTTAAACTCAGTATCTGTGTTAACTGAAGATGCTTTTGCATATGCAGCTCCAAATGACCTTTTAAAGATGATTTTGTTTTCCAATCATATTTAAGTTGGTAAACTTCCCTTGTGGTAACTGATTACCTTTCTTTCATTAAGTACCTATGCTTTTCACCAAAGAATTAATTATCATTTCCATGAACTTCAAGTATAGCATATCTACTTTGTGATATTTACAACCTTCCAACAGTTTCTTGTCTCATTTGAACAGATATAAACTATTATTTTCTCTCATTCAGGATAATAATGGGTGTTGCTTGTATGAAAAAGCAAATGGATAAACAAAACTCCCCTCTCCGTACTTAAATACATATATATGCATAAAAACAGAAGCAAAGAGACATTGAGACTATTTTTCAATAATTCCTATTACTTTCACTCTACTGATTTCCATGTCGAAGATTGCTAATTTAGACTGCACCCCCTAAAAAAAGAGGACTAAAAATTCTCACATACAAGGCCATGCACATAAAGAGAATGTTAATTAATCACATTTTCCTTTGGCAGTTTTATGCAAAAGAAAAAAAAATATGTTCGCACTTTTCATCCCGAAACTTCAAATGATTTGGAACTCATAACAGCGGCGCTTTTATTAAAATTTGTACACGGCTCCCCTTCCCTCCCGTGCATCTGTCTATATGTCTGTTTGTCTGTCTCTCACGCGCAAGCGCGACCTTTTAGTGGAAAGAGAAGTACGTGGATTTCTTTCAGTTCCCAGGCGAAACATTTTGAAAAGAAAACTTCGATTTATGAGACTCATGCTAGGTTAAACCTAGAGGACCCTGGCGGTAAACAGAAAATATACAAGACCGGTTTTCACCACAGTTTGATGATAATTATCACTAATTATTCTTTTAAACCATCCATTATATGGATATCCTAACGTCAGGTGATTATCTTTCATTAATGTTTTATATAATTAAGTTTTTCTGTAAAATATTTTCTTCAGTCATTCGTTTTTTCATCACTTAAGAATAATAACGCAATGCATATTGGATTAGAGCACTATTTAAAAGTTAATACTAATTGCATAACTGTACAATATAAAATACGTCATGTCACCCAGAATACGAAAAATCTACAGAAAATATCTAAAGACATTCCACCAACTAAAAGGTTGTACACTTAAGCAAAATGTAAAGGGCAGACTTTTGTACAATTTACCAAATGTAAAGGGCAAACTGTCATTGGAAAGAGTCGCACATTCATGTTTTCCTTTAAGGAGTCTTCTCGCTTAAATATATAATTACTTCTCATAAATGTAAGTAAAAGAATATATATACATATTATATTATTATATATAGATATATTACATTATATTA
>NC_087216.1:56723847-56746347 GCF_015104395.2 Macrobrachium nipponense
CACATACTTCTCTGCACCATCTTCTCCCTCAGACTCCTCCATACCTCTTGTCTCGGGACTCAGTCATAAGCCTTTTCAAGGTCAATGAATACCATATGTAGGTCCCTTTGTCTTTCCCCGAATTTCTCCATTATTTGCCTCAGACAAAATATACCATCTGTTGTTCCCCTTCCCTTCATAAATCCCATCTGCTCTTTACCTATCTGTACTTCTTCTCTCAGTCTAGCATCTATCATCCTTTCCAGTATCTTCAAAGTGTGGGACATCAATTTAATGCCCCTATAATTACCACACTCTTGGACATCGCCTTTCCCTTTAAAAATTGGGATCAATATACTCCCACGCCACTCATTTGGTATCTTTTCCTGTTCAAGGATCTTTATCATAAGATCGTACAGTATATCCACTCCTTCATCTCCTAATGCTTTCCATGCTTCCACTGGAATCATGTCTGGTCCGGTTGCCTTCCCATTCTTCATCTTCTTCAGTGCATTTAGTACCTCTTGCCTAGAAAACCTCATTACCATGCCAATGTTCATCTGCCCATCCTCTCTTATTAGTCTATTATTTTCTTCATTCAACAACTGTTCGAAATATTCTTTCCATCTCTTCACAATGTCTTCCTCCTTTCTAAGTACTACACCATCTTGATCCTTTATTTGTTTGATATGTGTAATTTCTTGGTGCTCTTATTTCTAGCCTTTGATAGCTTGATCATCTTCTTTAATCCTTCCTTTGTCCCCAGCTCATTATACACATCATCATACGACTTTGCTTTAGCTTGGGCTACCACCTTTTTCACCACCTTGTTTTTCTCTCTGAAAACCTATCTCGTCTTCACTGACTGTGACTCTTCCCATCTTTTCTTTACCTCCTTCTTATCTTTTACTACTTTCTCAATGTCTTCATCCAACCACCAACTCTCCTTTTCTTCCCATATGATACCAGATGTCTCTCCTAGCAGCTCCTTTCCATGCCTTCTTATTACTGCTGCATTTCGTGCCCACCATTCTTGAACATCTTCAATCCCTATATCAATATCCCAAAACCCTCCTCTTTAACTCTCTCTTCTATCCCCTTCCTTCTCTAATTTGTACCATTTAATTTTCTTATACCACTAGCTTTGGTTTTTCTTTTTTCCCTTTTAACTTCAAATCCATACATAGCAGTCTGTGTTGAGGGGCTACATGGTCGCCTGGAATAACTTTGCAGTTCTTGACCTTCACCAGATTTATCCTTTTATACAAGTAGTCTATCTGGGAAAATCTTCCCCACTCCTATATGTTATTAGTGGTTTTATTTTCTTCTTAAGAATGTGTTTACTATTGCCATGTCGAATGACACAGCAAAGTCCACTACACTCTCTCCTTCTGGGTTTCTCCCCCCAATTCCATGGCCCCATGCACCCGCCCAATCGCCTCATTTTCACTTCCAACATGGCCATTCAAATCGGCCCCAACTATCACCCTCTCATGTTCTTCCAGTCCTTGCATTATTCCATCCATGTCTCTCCAGAAATTCCCTCTCTTCTTCTGTGCAACCAACTTGTGGTGCATGTGCGCTTATAATATTCAGAATCTCTCCTCCATAACATATCTTCCATCTGATGATACGGTCATTCTTTACTATGCACTTCTATTACCGAGTATTCAGTTCACTAGACAGTACTATGCCAACTCCATTTCTACCTTGTTATTTGCTTCACTATAATATAGCTTATATCCATCTCCCAACTCTTTAGCTTTATTTCCTTTCTACCGCGTTTCTTGCACACACATAACATCTACTTTCTTTTCTCTCATCAAGTCAGCCAATTCTCTACCTCTCCCAGTCATGGGACCCAAACATTTAGCTGACATACTCTAAACCAATGTGAGCTCGCTTCTTTAGCTGCACCCGCTCCTGATGCAGTAGCCCTCTGTCAGGCCGCCGTAACTAATTATTTTAAAGTAAAATCTCATTGTTTTGCGTTTTGCACTGATGGCTTTTATTTTTCTATTGTTTGCAATTTTGTAAAACTAAGTTAAGTTAGGTATTTTGCTATTTGTTTTACGTTAGTATACATTTTGGTTAAATGTACTGAATTAATTTGCTTGGTTGAAATAAAGCTTAAGTTTTGTGGCGCCATCTATTGAGTGCAGTTTGAAGTGCGGCCTTCCTCAGTGTTTTTGCTTCCTTGCCAAATTTGTAACTCTGTTTATTTTTTCTTTATGGTGACTGGGAGTGTGGTAAGGAGAGGTGACTTGTGACTCTCCCAAAGTATTCTAGAGAGTAGTTCAAGGCGTGAGGACTCTGGAGCTGCTGATCTGTCTGCTGTTGTGGATTATACATATAACGTCTATTCTGAAGATTTCTCGCTTGTTCTCTTGAGAACAAATCTGCTGTCATTGAGCTGCTGCTTAATGTGAAAGGCAGTTATGCACGTGAAGCTACATGTAGGAGTACGACGTGCAACTGTGATTTAAGTGGCCTACTGTCTTAAATCTTGGCGTTGGCAGTTAGTGTGTGGTTCTGGGCTAGAGAGCCTTTTTCGTCTTTCATGGATGTATCCACTGTATCAGCACCAGAGTGGCCTTGTTGGAGCAAGTAGGGTGTCTTCTCTCAGGTAAGAAGATACATCCCCTGTATCTTTGGCGAGCCGTAGACTAAAGTGTGTATATCCACCAACGGTTTTGAAGTGCAGTTCTTCTGATGGGAGTGACGTTCTGTGACTGCATTTTTTGAGCGATATATGGACTCGTCTGTATTAGTACTGGTCTGTGTCATAGGACCAATCTGTGTGTATTTTTAGATACACCCTAAAGTGTGTGTAATTATATGGTCTAAAGTGTTTGATAGTATATTAAGGTTTAGATTGTTATGATTAGGTAGGATTATTGTTTCTTTTGTATGTCCTTCCACTTCTTTCCTTTCTATTTAGTAATAGGTTAGCGTGGTGGGTAAATTTATTTATTTGGGTCCCTTATTAAGATTAAGATTTGGTTTTCTTTCTCTATGAGTAGGGTTTTAGCTTTAGTTATAGGTGACTCTCTGAGTTATTTGATGGCATTTTGTGTTTTGTCTATTTATTACTTTTTGTGAGCCATCAGTGTACGTATATTTATTGTGTAATAAATATTGTGAAAATTTTTGCCTGTGTCTTTCTGATTTTTCCTCGCTCATACTGATTTGTTTTGTCACTGGATTTAAGATTAAAATAAAAGAACCAGTACGTCTTCCTCCTAAAGTGAGTTCGTAACAAATTTGGCGACCGTGACAGGATCCAGGACAAACTCAGTCGGTGGTGCGAGTGGTCAGACTGTGCTCTGGGTGAGATTTTTCAGTATTTATTTTTCTTGTGCCTCATCACCTTCCTTTTCCTTTTCACTATGGCTGATGTAGAGTTTAACCCTGCTGAATATTTAGCTTCTGAGGATTGTGTTAGGTATTTGTTTGAGTGCTTTGACTAAAGAAAACTTGAAAGCTTGTGCTAGGTGGTTAGGCATTTCCTTAACAAATAGGAATTGAAAAGGATGTGTATAAGTTGGGAAAGAATAGGCTGTGGAACTAAACAAACTGCTGATGAATTAATTAGTGAAAGCATGAGTGAGTCTGATGTAGAAGGGGCTCCGGGATTGAGTCTTTTTCAGGATCTGCCCCACTGTGGAGTGATTTTTGAAGTTGGGTACGGCAGTCTGCCTGATGGTAAAAAGTCAGACTGAGAGAGTTCCTCGTACTGATAATGTTGGTCCAACTGTTCCTACTCGTTCGGTCAAAGTTGGAAAATGAGCCACTAGTAAAGGATTTCCAGAGCATGTTGGAGCTAAAGAAGTTAGAGTTCGAGGAGTTGGAGAGAATCAGAGCACATGAGAGAGCAATGCTTGGTATGGAGTTAGAGTTGGCCAAGCTCCAGCAAGGTAGGAAGTGTGTGAGTACCCCCATCCGTGAAGATACCGGGGAAAAGTTTAGTTTTGGGGATGCTCTAAAACTTGTACCTTGTTTTACTGAGGAGAACGTGCCTGAATTCTTTAAGGCCTTTGAAAGGGTAGCTTCCAGGTTTGTCTTGGCATAGGGAGGTCTGGACAGTGTTGATTCAATGTCGCTTGCTGGGCAAGGCTCAGAAGGTTTATAATGCCATAGAGGAGCAAGTATCTCGGGATTATGAGAAAGTGAAAGCTTTGATATTAAAAGCTTATGATTTGGTTCCCGAGGCCTACAGGCAGAGGTTTAGGAATTTTAACAAAACCCCGAACATGACTTTTGTGGAATTTGCCGTGTAAAGCAGGAGCATTTTGATGACTGGCTCAAGAGTCGCCAAGTAACTACTTTGGCGGCCTTGAAGGAATTGATATTGATTGAAGATTTTAAGAAATCCTGTGCTAAAGAGTTAAGAGTGCATTTAGAAGATTTGAAAGTGACCTCTTTTCCCAGAATTGCTCAGTTGAGTGATGAATATATATTGACCCATAAGGTTGGTACCGAGAACTTCAGGGGTAATTTCCCTGTGATCAAGGGTAACGGGGAGAGTAGAAAGAGAATTTTCTTTAACCAAAATAATTCTAATTTTCAGGCTAACTCTAAAGCAAATTCTAATTTTCAGGTCAAAAATCAACCAATAAGTAATCCCGGTGGTAATTTTGTGAATAGGAATTTTGCAAAAACTGATAATGCTCATCCTAGTCGTACTATAAACTAGTAGTGTGGGAAGTAGTAGAACCTGTTATTGGTTGTAACAAGACAGGGACATACCAGGCTAGGTGTTTTGCTCGTCAGAATTATTACAGAGGCAGGCTACTTCTCCCATGCTTTGGTGATCAAGTTAAGGCTTCTCAACATTCTGTAGAGAATGAAGAAAATGGTAAAGGTAATAAAGAGAAAGATTCCCCCATGTGACTGTCATTTAATAAGTATATTTGGCCAGGTAAGCTGGAGATTGAGGAGGCGGAAGTTATTAATGTCAAAATTTTTGAGGGGCACAAACAGGTGCTGCTCGATCTTTATTGTTGAGAAGTAGGTTACCTCTTGATGTGAAGATCGCTAACTATGTATTTTGAAGTGGTTTTTCCTGACACGTTGTGTCTGCTCCTGTGGTTGAAGGAGAGATTGACATATTGGGTGTTGTAAAGAATATTAATCTGGCCATTGTTGATAAACTACCTATTCCTGGGATAGATGGTATCCTAGGAAATGACTTATGTAATGTGGAGGGACAAGAATTGTTCCCCATTTTAACCGTAAATAAATTACCAATTGCTGTAACTACTCGCTCCCAGAGAAAAGGGCGTAACCTCTTGATGGACGGAGAGGATTTACATTTAGATCCTGTACAAGTAGATGTAGCAGTAGGAAGGCTCGAGTCTGTAGGAAGTAGTGATAGTAGTAGGTAGTTAGAGCATGGAATAGGGCTGATTCATAAGAGCTCAGCATGATGAATTTGATGTGGAAATAACTGAGGGGGATGATGTTTCTAAGCCATGTTTTGTATCAGAGAGAGGATTATTGTATAGATTAAGTCGTTCTGCTCTTATGGATGCTTCTGGGTACCATAAGCAGATTTTAGTACCTAAACAATTCAGAGACGAATTGCTGCGGTTAGCTCATGAGGATCCTTTCTCGGGACACTTTGGGGTAACAAAAACTTTTAAGAGATTAACCAAGCTATTTTGGTGGCCTAATATGAGAAGGTGTATTAAGCTGTTCTTGCGAACTTGTGAGACGTGCCAGGTCATGGGTAAACCCAATCAGGTATTGCGAAAGGCTCCGTTAAAAACCCATCCCTGTAATTGGTGAACCAATTGCAGAGATTGTCATTGATGTTGTTGGTCCTTTACCTAGAACCCAATCGGGATATATGTATTTATTAACTGTGATGGATAGGGCTTCTCGGTTCCCAGAGGCTTTCCCTCTTAGGAAAGTTACGTCAAAAGCTGTCTGGGAGAAGTTAGTAGAATATTTTTGTCGTTATGGGTTACCTTGTACCATTCAATCAGATCGCGGCACTAATTTTACTTCCAAGTACTTTCAGGACAGGTGTGCTGAACTGGCCATTCAGCACATCACCAGTGTCCCATACCATCCCGAAAGTCAAGGGGTTGTGGAAAGGTTCCACCAAACCTTAAAAAGTATAATTGGTAAGTACTGTTACGAAAGGGAGAGTAGTTGGGATAAGGAACTACCTTATGCATTATTTGCATTAAGAACTCACCCAAATGAATCTACTGGTGTTTCTCCTTTCAGATTGGTGTATGGTCATGAGGTTCGAGGTCTTTTGGAAGTGTTATTTGAAGTGTTGATTGGGGGACGAAAACAACAAATTCAAATTTAAATATATTTTTATCTAACTTGAAAAATAAATTGAGTGGTGCCTGGAAGTTTGCCCAGGATAATTTGCAAGCTTCCCAGGCTTGTATGAAAGCATTCTATGATCGCAAGGCAGTAAGTCGTTCTTTCGAATCTGGAGATCTGGTTCTGGTTTTAGATATGGACTCTGATAGTTTTCTGAAACCAGATTTAAAGGTCCATGGAAGGTAATAAGAAAGGTGTCTGACGTTAATTATGAATTAGATTCTCCAGGTTCTACTAGAAAGAGTAGAATTTTTCATATTAATAGATTAAAGAAATATGAAGGTAGAAATCCAGTTCCATTAAATATTGTTTATGAAATACCATGTCCTCTAGCTAACCTGTATTTAATAATAATGTTTGATAACCATGTATCTGTAGAGAATTTATCTGTAGAGAATTTAAGAACAAATGTTGAAATTTTTAATAAAGCTAATGTTTTGTTGGAGCATCTGGATGAAGTCCAGAAGAAAGACATGTTATGTTTGATAAAGTCTTTTCCAGAAGTGTTAGAGAGACTCCAGGGCTTACTTCATGGCTTGAACATGATATTGAGGTAGGTGACGCTCGTCCAGTAAAGCAGGCTCCTTACGCCTGAACCCAGAAAAAGCCAAAGTGGTTGAGAAGGAGGTACAGTATATGCTGGACCATGATCTTATTCAACCAGTCAAGTCCGTGGAGTTCTCCTATAGTTCTGGTAAAGAAACCTGACGGTAATAATATAGAATGTGTGTTGACTACCGTAGAGTTAATCAGGTAACCAAGAGTGACAGTTTCCCTCTTCCCCGGATTGAAGATTTAATAGACCGGATAGGGAATGCCAAGTTTGTAACTAAATTAGACTTATTGAAGGGTTACTGCAGGTGCCATTGTCTCACAGGGCCCGTGAGATTTCGGCATTTGTCACCCCAAATGGGTTGTATGAATGTAAGGTGATGCCTTTTGGTTTAAAAAAAATGCAGCTTGTACATTCCAGCGCCTTATGAATAGGGTGATATGCGGGCTGGAGGGTACCGAAATATATATTGACGACTTGGTGGTATACAGTCAGGACTGGAAAACCCATGTTGAAAGGTTAAGAAAAACTGTTTCAGGTTTTACGAAAGGCTGGTTTGGTTGTAAATATCAACAAGTGTGAGTTTGGTAAGGCTGTAGTAGTGACCTATCTTGGTCATGAGGTTGGTTTGGGGAAGGTTGCTCCTAAACATGCTAATATTGAGGTTATAGCCAACCTTCCTCAACCGTGTAATGTCCGTGGTGTCCGCAAAATTCTTGGTATGTTAGGTTATTATAGGAGGTTCCTGAAGAATTTTGCTGACATCGCCCAGCCTTTAACTAATCTATTGAAAAAGAACACTAAGTTTTTGTGGAGTACAGAGTGTGAAAAAGCTTTTTCTAATTTGAAATCGGTATTAGTCTCTGAACCAATTCTTAGCTCTCCCAATTTTAATAAACCTTTTATTTTGGCAGTGGATGCCAGTGACGTGGGCATTGGAGGAGTTCTGTTTCAGAGAGATGATGAGGGGGAAATGCACCCTGTATCTTATTTCAGTCCCAAAAGTTACTACCCGGCTGAAAGAAAATACTCTACCATAGAGAAGGAAGCTTTGGCTCTGGTGAAAAGCGTATCCCATTTTTCTATTTATTTATCCAGTTCTTTCCAGGTTGAAGTGTTGACGGACCATAACCGCTGGTGTTCATAAATAAGATGAAGGGAGCGAATCAAAGGATTCTGCGATGGGCACTTCTCCTTCAGGAATATAACCTGGTCTTCCAACATATAAAAGGAGTGGACAACAAGATCCCGATGCACTTTCTAGGATGTGAAGTGTTGGCAGTTATGCCGTTCCTGATTTTCTAATTTTCTTTTCAGATGGTGTATAGGCTATTAATGTATCCTAAGGTTGTTTTTGCTTATTTTATGTGCAATCCCGGAGTTCCCTGTTTTTTTTTAGGGGGGGCCAGTTAGATTAAGTAGTCCTAGTGTGAGTGTTTATGCTTGTCATGTTTACTTTACCATATATTTTCTTATTAAGGTTAAAAAGAAAAAAAAAATTAATTTTCCTGTTTAGTCCAAAAACAAATTAATTTTTTTTTGTTTGAGGGAGGAAGGTGTCAGGCCGTAACGAATTTAAAAGTAAAATCTCATTGTTTTGCGTTTTTTGCACTGATGGCTTTTATTTTTCTATTGTTTGCAATTTTGTAAAACTAAGTTAAGTTAGGTATTTTGCTATTTGTTTTACGGTTAGTATAACATTTTGGTTAAATGTACTGTTAATTGCTTTGGTTGAAATAAGCTTAAGTTTTGTGGCGCCATCTATTGAGTGCAGTTTGAAGTGCGGCCTTCCTCAGTGTTTTTTGCTTCCTTGCCAAATTTGTAACTCTGTTTATTTTTCTTTATGGTGGACTGGGAGTGTGGTAGGAGAGGTGACTTGTGACTCTCCCAAAGTATTCTAAGAGAGTAGTTCAAGGCCGTTGAGGACTCTGGAGCTGCTGATCTGTCTGCGTTGTGGGATTATACATATATAACGTCCTATTCTGAAGATTTCTCGCTTGTTCTCTTGAGAACAAAATCTGCTGTCATTGAGCTGCTGCTTAATGTGAAAGGCAGTTATGCACGTGAAGCTACATGTAGGAGTACCGACGTGCAACTGTGATTTATTTAAGTGGCCTACTGTCTTTAAATCTTGGCGTTGGCAGTGTGTGTGGTTCTGGGCATAGAGAGCCTTTTTCGTCTTTCATGGATGTATCCACTGTATCAGCACCAGAGTGGGCCTTGTTGGAGCAGGTAGGGTGGGGTCTTCTCTCAGGTAAGAGGAACATCCCTGTATCTTTGGCGAGCCGTAGACTAAATGTGTATATCCACCAACGGTTTGAAGTGCAGTTCTTCTGATGGGAGTGACGTTCTGTGACTGCATTTTTTGAGCGATATATGGACTCGTCTGTATTAGTACTGGTCTGGTGTCATAGGGACCAATCTGTGTGTATTTTTGATACACCCTAATGTGTGTGTAATTATATGGTCTAAAGTGTTTGATAGTATATTAAGGTTTAGATTGTTATGATTTAGGTAGGATTATTGTGTCTTATGTATGTCCTTCCACTTCTTTCCTTTCTATTTAGTAATAGGTTAGCGTGGTGGGTAAATTTATTTGGGTCCCTTATTAAGATTAAGATTTGGTTTCTTCTCTATGAGTAGGGTTTAGCTTTAGTTATAGGTGACTCTCTGAGTTATTTGATGGCATTTTGTGTTTTGTCTATTTATTATTTTTTTGTGAGCCATCAGTGTACGTATATTTATTGTGTAATAAATATTGTGAAAAATTTTGCCTGTGTCTTTCTGATTTTCCTCGCTCATACTGATTTGTTTTGTCACTGGATTTAAGATTAAAATAAAAGAACCAGTTACGTCTTCCTCCTAAAGGGAGTTCGTAACACCCTCGCCTTACCACAGAGTTAGGGCGATGTCTCTGTGTGTCGTTTACGGAGTACGCCCTAGCATTACCTCTTTCCATATTTCGGCTCATCACCATTTTTTTTGGTTTTGGCACATATTTTTACAGCCGGATGCCCTTCCTGACACCAGCCCTCCCTATTTATTTCCGGGCTTGGGACGGCACCCATAAGGACTTGTTTGGCCCCCCCCCAGGTGGCTAGGTTATGGATATAACAATATAGATAATATATATATATATATATATAATCATATATATATATATATATATATCTATATATATATGTATGTATGTATGTATGTATGTATGTATGTATGTATGTATGTATGTATGTATGATGTATGTTGTATGTATATGTATGTATGTATGTATGTATGTGTATGTATATATATATATATATCTATATATATCTATATATATATATATATATATATATCCACAAGGCCGAGAGGTAAAGGCATGTCTCAGCGTATATAAGATTTATTGCCAACATTTCACATCGCTTCGATGCATCTTCAAGGCTGGGAATTGATAAGAATGCACACATATAAGAATTGTCACTAATAAAGTACAGTGCAATATTTGAAATTGAACACTGAGACATTTAAAATTTAAAAATTACTTTACAATAAAACACTTGGTTGGAGAGACAACCTACCAGAGTAAAAGTTGGAGAGTGACTGAAGGACAGAACTGAAAAAAAAAACTATATAAAAGACAAGAGATGGGAACTGAAGAAAACAAACAAATAGTTAGGCTATGAACAACTGAACTGACCAGGACTGAGCATTGAAATTCAGTACATTGGTTTTGGTTAAAATGGATTCTAATGTTAAATGCTCATCATCTTTATTGGCTGATCCAATAATCTTAAAATCACCGATGTCAAAGCTGGAGCGACAGGTAATAGAGTGATTACGGACGCTAAATAATTCTGGATTGGATAGTTTACATCCTGTTCGGAAACTGACTCCTTTGTGGGCGCAGAAACGGACTTGTAAACAGCCTCTTCGTGCATCCAACATAAGTACCCTGATTACATCTGGGACAAATGTATTTATAGACTATATTGGACATCAAAGGCGGGCTCAATCTGTCTTTGGCTCTGAAAAGGGATCGGATGGTTAGAAGATTTTTCGGAATTAATTTCAAATTCAAGCCTGGTAATTCATTATTAATTAATTATATAACTTTGACAGTTGCCCCCTCAACATTTACCCCTTAATTTACACGTTTGCATTGTTTACGTTTGATTTTAATGCTGAAGATTTTTTTAGAATTTATTAACTCTCAACCTCCTAATATTAAGTTCACAATAGAGAAATAATCCCATACCTCCCTGCTATTTTTAGATTTACCTGTTTACAGAGACAATAATAGCTTTCATACAGGAATTTACAAAAGGAGTAATTCATAGACCTGGGGACGAATTTTGTCTGTTGCAATATAAAGTGGTGAGTTTTGCAGTAAAACACGATCGGTCTATTGCAACATAAAACGCTCTCTCTTTTGCAACATAAAATAGTTTCTCTCATGCAACATGGAGCGCTACCTTTGCAACATAAAACAGTAAAGAACGTTCTTTCTGTTGCAACACAAGACGTTCTATCTCTCTTCTTCGAAAGCGAAGTCCCTGGGTTTTAGGCTGCTATTTTCCTTCAGCTGCAAATATTTGGTGACATTAACATTCAGAACCTAAAACAGCAACATTTACATAGGGTTGGCTTTTCGGTAATCGGGATGTAAAATTTTTCCATTAGGAACATGCTGCGTTCAGTGCTAAAAATAGTTTTCAACAAAATACATTGTCATCATGATGCATAGTGTTCGTTTTGTTGTTTATATATATATATATATAGATTATATATATATATATATATATATATATATATATATATATATCTATATATATGTATATATATATATATATATATATATTATATATATATATATATATATAATATATATATAGATATATATATATATATATATATAGATATATATATATATATATATATATATATATATATATATATATATATATATATATATATATATATATAGTGTGTGTGTGTGTGTGTGTGTGTGTGTGTGTGTGTGTGTGTATAAAACGCAAACTTTAGTTGCACCTTGACTAAATACTTTTATTATGATTATACCTTAAAATATATTGCTCCGCGTATGAAATGTGTATCCCTTCGGTATCAGAGTCGTTACTAATTTGTTTACACAAGAGCTCATCGTTCTTCGTGATTCTTCAGGCAATAAATCACCGACAATCTCCAAAAATCGCCCATCTATTTTCCACGTCGGGGAGGAATTTTGTCCTCATTTTTATAGAACCCTAGTTACCGAAACAAGTGCTCGAAGCAGAGGACTCGAGGTAAGGACTCCAGGCAAGAGAGAGAGAGAGAGAGAGAGAGAGAGAGAGAGAGAGAGAGAATGATCCTCACCCTTAGCTGGTAGCCTGGAGAGAGGAAATGCAGGCCACAAATAGACTTCCGGTTGATCCATAAATCACCCTCTAAACTCTAAGACTTCCATGTTTCTGGAAATAATCTTTTACTATGTCACTTTGCCCTTCATAGGGGGGCAGGGGAATGGCGTGTGAAATATTCAACTTCCGAATCCGTGACAAGATGGACCTCAAAGATCGGTGATGTTGCTAAGGTGAGAAAACAAATTTTTTTATAGACTGATTAAACTTTGTTTTGATAGAAGCAAAGAGTAATTAAAAGGGCAACTAATTGAGTCATATTTGTTATTATTATTATTATTATTATTATTATTATTATTATTCGTGTTGTGTGTGTGTGTGTGTGTACCACAGTCAATTTATTTGACTAGGTGGCTTTTAAAGTGCAGGGTTCCGAGTTACATCCTGCTTCCTCGGGAGTCCTTGACTTTTCTTATTATATGTGCTGTGTTGTGCCCCGATGATGCCTGTATAAAGAGGAGAAAGTTCTTGGCACTGACCTTCTTCCTATCATTTTCCTGTGCTACTTGCTTATATAACGATGTTACGTGCATCTACTGTGATTTTTGAAGCACACACACACACACACAAACACATACATATATATATATATATATATATATATATTATATATATATATATATATATATATATATATTATATATATATATATATATATATATATATATATATATATATATATATATATATATATATATATATATATATATATATATATATATATATATATATATATGCACACACATTAGCCGGCCAACCTGGTACTGCCAAGGAAATATCTGAATGATATACGTTGCACTCTCTTTGTCTCTGTCTGTCTGTCTGTCTCTCTCTCTCTCTCTCTCGTCTCTCTCTCTCTCTCTCCTCTCTCTCTCTCCCACTTTTCTGTTAAAATCATTTCTTTAATTACATTGCCCGGGCTTTTTGAAACTTATTTTTCATCACTTCTCACTACATATTTTTATTGAGGATAAACCTGGACTTTAATGGCATCAGAAGTGTTGCTATGAATCTCAGCGACCTCGAATCTATTGATTAGACACTAATATTTTTCGTTTACCTTTACTTTTACATGTCACCCCCTTCCCACCCCACTTAGCAAGTCATATATAAGATATATATATATATATATATATATATATATATATATATATATATATATATATATATATATATATATATATATATAGATGTCCGCTTAGTAAGTCATATATATATATATATATATATATATATATATATATATATATATATATATATATATTGATTGAATGAAGTATGATAAATCTGTAGAGTTTATTTAGTTACTAAGTCTACTGGTTGAACCAGCCCCGTTTCAGGGAAGCCCTTCCCACCCTCTTTGGTGCGCTTTGGTGTTGTTCTGTATCGGCAATGAGTATTCTAATAAAGGTTTCCTCGATTATGGTGATTCCTACAAACTATGACTTTTTGTCTATGTTTCTTGTAAATAATACAACGGTTATGTTAACAGTTCACGCAAAATGTTTCTGTGCCTCGTGTAGAACCCAGCGATTATATTATAAGTTTGTTTTTGGGTGGAGTGTCACTCAACCCTAATATTATGTCAAGTGCTGTGATTGCAGCAGGAATCCCTGGTGAACCAAAAGGCACCGGTATTCAGATTCTGCTTAAATATGGTATCTGATAAGAAGGAAAATGGCCGAGCTTTTTAACGCCCTTCCGAGCTTCCTTTCCACGTTTTCTGGTGAAGGAATGAGAAATTTAAAAGAGAATTTTTTCGTCTCTCGTTCATGGCTAGATTAATTTTGCAGTAAGACACTTGTCTTTACTTGAGTTTTAAAAAAAAAAAAAAAAATTCTACCACATTGCCAAAGACGCATTGTTAATTACAGTGCTTATTATACTGCAACACTGATTCCATTGTATCATGTTTTTCTGAAATTGGCATTATTAAAAATTTTTATGAATGCTTTAGAGAGTGTATGCTATTTTGCATGGCATGCATTAATAGGTCATTAACTCAGCATGTATATATATTATATATATTATACTATATATATATACTATTATATATATTATATATATATATATATAATATATATTATATTTATATATATAATATATATATATATCTAAATATATATAGTATATATATATATACAATATATATATACCATATAATTATATATATCTAATATATATATATATATATATATTATATATATATATATATATATATATATATATATATATATATATACTAGACATATATATATATATATATACATTATCTATATATACATATAATATATATTATATATATATATATATATATATCTATATATAATGTATGATATATATATATATATATATATATATATATAATTAATATATAAATCTATATATATATATATATATATATATATAGATATATAGATATATATATATATATATATGTTATATATATATATTATATATATATATATATTATATATATATATATATTATATATATATAATATACTATATAATATATATATATATATTATATATATTTATATATATATATATATATAATTAGAGGTCGAGCTAGTCTCCATCACTCCATCATAATAGGCGAAGAGGCAAAACAGCTCAATATTTCGGGTTGCTTAATAGTTGCCAGCGTTTCACGACTATGGTCTCATTTTCAAGGCTACAAAAGAAGGAAAAGCAAATATATATGAATTACAAATTTGTACAGTAAGATTAACATAAATCGTCACATACAAATATGTATGAAAAAAAACTATAAACACACGGTATTAAAGACTAAGTCAAAAAAAAATTAAAACAAAACCTTACAACCGATTTTGTAAGGTTTGCTTTAAATTATTTTTTTTTTTTACTCAGTATTTAAAACTGCGTTTCTAGTTAGTTTTTCGTACCTATTTGAATGTGAAAATTTTTTTTCATTTTGCTGGACAAGTTTGTAATTTATATATATTAGCTTTTCCTCATTCTATTGCCTTGAAAATGAGACCAAGTCTTGAAACCGTGGCAACAATATATATATATAGATATATATATATATATATATATATATATATATATATATATATATATATATATATATATATATATATATATGCTTAAAAAAATCAAAGTAGATGCACGTGACTTCATAAAATAAGCGAATACCACGGGAAATGATAGTCAGGAATCCAAGCGCTTTCGTCTTTATTCAGACATCGTCAAGGAGCTACTAAAGTACAATCGGAGAGGAAGGCCTCAGGTACAAACAAGATCAGGAATACCAGATGGTTAATTATCAAAAGTGGGTAAAAATTAAAAGGGATAATCCAGATTATCGGATATCACACGGTCACAAACTTAAGCAGATTCTGACCCTAACTAAAATTACAAAGTATCTTTACAGTCCAAAACATGTAAAAACTGAATATATTAATTTTGTTGCTTATATTTATCTACAACTTTTTTCATTATGATAGCATCAAGTTTAAATAAACCAAGACTTAAATTTAGAACATTTCTATTATTTGACTTGATAAAACAAGATTCAATGATACTCCTTTTAACTGTGTCATTACATGGGACTAAGGCTCTTGCTTGACTCCAGTTAATAGGATGGTCTAAATCTCTCATATGTACAAATAATGCATTCGATATTTACCCAGTTCTCACAGAATATTGATGTTGCTTAAGACGCTGTGAAAGAGATTTGCCAGTCTGTCCGTAATAGATTTTATCACACTTTTTGCAAGGAATTTCATATATGCAGCCTGGAAGATCTTTAGGAGAATTTTGATTACTAAACTCTTGTCATTAATATTACTGAAAACAACATTTATGTTAAAAAGCTTTAAAATTCTAAGAATATCTAAAAACCTTCCATCATAAGGTAATTTTAGAATGTTATGCTTACTAAATTCAAGTTTGTCATTAGTTGAATAAAAGTTTTTCTAGCTCTTTTCCATGCCACATCTACAAAAGTCCTTGGGTATTTAAGTTTCAATGCAATATCATAAATAGTTTTAATTTCAGCGTCAATAAACTGCGGGCTACAGACACGTAAAGCCCTTAGTAACATCCCAGAAAAAAACAGAGAATTTAACATTTTGATGGTGATTGGAGTAGTAATGAACAAAAGAGGCAATATTAGTTGATTTTCGAAAGACTGAAAGGTGAATTTCTATCATTTCTATGGACAGTTACATCAAGAAAATTCAAATTACAATTTCTTTCTTCCTCTACAGTAAATTTTATAGAAGGGACTAAATTATTGAGATTATTAAGGAATTCCTGGAGGTTTTCGTGAACTGGCCAAATACAGAAGATATCATCCACGTATCTAAACCAAATAACTTTTTGGGGCAAAATTCTTGGTAAGAGTTTTGTCTCAAAAAATTCCATGTAAATATTGCTAAGGACAGGAGATAAGGGATTACCCATGGCCATGCCAAACTTTGTACAAAAAATTCCCCATTGAAACAAAATTTACTATCTTTGATGCATAACCTTATGAGACTAATGAGATTTTCTACACTTAAGGGAATGTCATGACGCTCTAATTCCTCTTCCAAATATTCAAGTAAGTCATCTACAGGCACTTTTGTAAATAAAGAGACAACATCAAAACTAACCATATTAAAATCATAATTCAAATAAACTATTCAATTTGTTTATAAAATCAACATTGTTTTTAACATTCGTGTTAGAAATATTTCCTACCAAAGGAGTAAGAATTTTTACAAGCCATTTAGATAAATTATACGAAACTGAGCCACTGAACTAATGATTGGTCTGATAGGGTTATTGATTTTATGTGTCTTGACTAAACCATACATGTAAGGTAGGGAGGCGCATTACGGTGTAAACTGTTTAATTAAATGGTCCAAGCCCTTCAAAATGGATTTAATTTGTTTATTAAAATGGGAGTTAACTGTCTGTGTAGGGTCAGACCTCAGTTTCGTATAAGTATCAGTGTCATTTAGCAATGTCATTATTTTACTTATATAGTCACTTTTATTCATAATTACCACTGCATTAGATTTATCTGCTTTTGTCACCTTCACTGTTTCGTCTTCTTTAATTTTCTTAAAAGCCTGGAGAAATCTCACGGGTACATTAGGGGGAGAAGGTTTACTCATAGCACCATACACAATACCTTTACAAATATTGATATCATCAGGGCATAGGTTTTGATTCAATTTTTCTAAATAACAAAAGGATTTTGAGATGTCGACACAGTCCAGGTTACCATTAAATACACCAAAGCTGAACCCATATCCCAAAGCCGCTGTCGTAGCACTATCCACTGGTTTGTCATAAATTAATCATGAAGTCCACGTTGGCATGCTTAGTCCAGTCGCTTTCAGCAATAAGATTTTTCAGCTTGACTTGGAGCTTCCTTTCAAGACGGTTGCAGCACTTTCTCAATTTTCCATAGCAATAATCCAGCATCCGATTCTTCCAATCGACAGGAACCGTCTGATTAAAGCTATACCGTCTGCTTCTAAGTGTACGGAACGCATCATCTACTTCCACTTTTGTGATGTCGGTGTGTTTCTGAAGTATGATGCGTTGAAACTCGTCGAAAGGTCGCTCTGCTAGGCGAAGAATTCTTCACTGGTAAAATCGACTTGCGGCATCACTTGCTCGTTCATGCACTTCCGTAGAAAGTTGAGTCGGAGTTTCAGTTTGTGAGCGATGGTAAGAGCATTACAGAAGGATGTCACGAATAGAACAAGGCTCGGAAAATTCAAAGAAAAGGCGTAGAAGTTGCGTGTTTTTGGTTTCCATTATGCTTAAAAAATCACAGTAGATGCACGTGACTTCATAAATAAGCGAATACCGTGGATGATATCTTCTGTATTTGGCCAGTTCACGAAAACATTTTATTCAACTAATGACAAACTTGAATTTAGTAAGCATAACATTCTAAATTACCTTATGATGAAAGGTTTTTAGATATTCCTAGAATTTTAAAGCTTTTTAACATAAATGTTGTTTTCAGTAATATTAATGTCAGAGTTTAGTAATCAAAAATTCTCCTAAAGATCTTCCAGGCTGCATATATGAAATTCCTTGCAAAAAGTGTGATAAAATCTATTACGGACAGACTGGCAAATCTCTTTCACAGCGTCTTAAGCAACATCAATATTCTGTGAGAACTGGGTAAATATCGAATGCATTATTTGTACAATATGAGAGATTTAGACCATCCTATTAACTGGAGTCAAAGCAAGAGCCTTAGTCCCCATGTAATGACACAGTTAAAAGGAATATCATTGGATCTTGTTTTATCAAGTCAAATAATAGAAATGTTCTAAATTTAAGTCTTGGTTTATTTAACTTGTGCTTTCATAATGAAAAAAGTTGTAGATAAATATAAGCAACAAAATTAATATATTCAGTTTTTACATGTTTTGGACTGTAAAGATACTTTGTAATTTTGGTTAGGGTCAGAATCTGTTTAAGTTTGTGACCGTGTGATATCCGGGATAAATCCTGGATTATCCCTTTTAATTTTTACCCTTTTGATAATTAACCATCTGGTATTCCTGATCTTGTTTGTACCTGAGGCCTTCCTCTCCGATTGTACTTTAGTAGCTCCTTGACGATGTCTGAATAAAGACGAAAGCGCTTGGATTCCTGACTATCATTTCCGTGGTATTCGCTATATATATATATATATATTATATATATATATATATATATATATATATATATATATATATATATATATATGGATATATATATATATATATATATATATATAATATATATATATATATATATATATATATATATATATATATATCTATATAGATATATATATGTATATATATATATATATATATATATATATATATATATATATATATATATATATATATATATATATATATTATATATATATATATATATATATATATATATATATATATATATATATATATATATATATATATATATATATATATATATATATATATATATATAATATATCTAATAAAAGGAGCCATAAAAACACCAAAATGTAGAGAGAAAAGTACTATATTTCAGAGACTGCTGTCTCTCTCTTCAGGTATATGAATGAGAAAAGTTTACAGAAAAGGTGGTATTTATACCAAGAGATTCGTCCACAAGTAAGCCAATTTAGGTCACCCCCGCTGATAATCTTCCTTTAATCTTCTTAAGCGTTGGTTGAATGAACACTGCGTCGACGATGTCCGATGTCCAATTCCCTTTTGAGATGTTCATTACCTGCTTCTCTTTTATTAAGGCCGATTCCATCATTTGACTCTTGTACCGGCAGTTGCTGCTATAAATTACACGTGACATATTCCAGTTTATTCTATGGTTATGTTCATTTATATGATTGAAAATAGCCGAGTTCTGTTGTCCATACCTAACTGACCGTTTGTGTTGTATTAATCTCTGGGGAAGTGATTTACCTGTAAATCCGATGTAAGATTGGTCACAGTCCTGGCATGGGATCTCATATACCCCAGAGTCTTGGGCGATGTCTTTTGTTGGACGTTAATCAGGGATTTGGCTAAGGTATTTGGGTAGGTAAATGCAAAAGGGTTTGGATTTCCCAAGGGTGTGAGTTACTCTCTTAATCGTCTCCAGGTGGGGAATTTTTATTTTATTGTTGGGTGTGTCTCTGGTCTTGTCTTTAGGGGGTCGGTAGAAAAATTACGTTTGCTTTTGAATTGCTTTCTCAATTATATGGTCAGGATACTTTAAAGATGAAAGTTGCTTGCGAATTAGTTCAAATTCTTTTTCCAGGAAATCTGGGGAACAAATTCGTAAGGCTCTTAAGAATAGGTTGCTAGCTAGACCTATCTTGATAGTATTGTCATGATAGCTAAAGTAGTGAATATATGAAAGTGAGAACGTTGGTTTTCTGTATATGGTAAATTTGTATTCTGTCGTGTCTCTGATTATTAAAACATCTAGAAAAGGAATTTTGTTGTCTGTTTCCCATTCAACTTTAAATTTGATGCTGGGCACTAATGCGTTTAATTTTGAGAGGAATTCATTAAAATTACCCCACTTATTATCCCAAAATGTTAGTATGTCATCCACGTATCTCATCCACAGCATGTTTTTGGGTTTTATTGCATTTATTACTGTAGTTTCAAAGTATTTCCATGTACAGATTGGCTAAAATAGGACTTAAAGGACTACCCATACTACACCCGAATTTTTGCTTGTAGAATGATTCCCGAATGAAAATACGTTTATTAGATGCACATAATTCAACTAACTTTATTATTTTGTCAAGTGCCAAAGGGAAATGATCTGAATAGGGGGATAATTTTTCCCTTAAAAACTGAAGAACGTCCTGTACTGGTACTTTTGTGAATAGGGAGTCTACGTCAAGGCTTAAAAGTTTTATGTTGTGAAGTGGTATATGTGCTTCTCTGAATTTGTGACAAAAGTCTTCCGAATGTTTGATGTGACTGGGAGAAAAAGTGCCTAAAAAAGGAGAAAGGAGGCCAGCTAACCATTTAGAAATTTTGTAATTGAAAGCTCCGGCGCATGAAACGATGGGTCTGAATGGAAGATTGTCTTTGTGAGTTTTGGGAAGACCATAAAAGTAGGGTAATTTAGGATTAATTACTTTAAATTTCTCTAATATAGTACTTTTCTCTCTACATTTTGGTGTTTTTATGGGCTCCTTTTATTAGATGGAATTCTGTTGTTACAGAACACTTTTACCAGTCATATATATATATATATATATATATATATATATATATATATATATATATATATATATATATATATATATATATATATATATATATATATATATATATATATATTGTTGACACGGTTTCAGGACTTGGTCTCATTTTCAAGGCAATAAAAGGAGGAAAAGTGAATATATATATATTACAATCTTGCCCAGTATTATGCGTGTGTGTGCACACATTCGTGCATAGACTTGTGCACACACATTGATAAAGAAATTATATCCATCCACAGTTCTGTTTCTGCAAATGCACAACCTTTAACAGTGAAGTATTATACTTCCATTGTACACGGAAGTTGCCGTAATCAAATAATCTCGTTTCCTTTGTATGATTTGGGTACGCAACTAAGACAGGATATTTTTGTAGGTCAAAGAATATGAGTCGTCGCAAACTGTAAACACTGAAAGAAAAGATCTCCGACAATTCTCAACGTTTATGTAAACCCAAGTCAGAGATGTTATGGCTCTCGTTAACAAGATAGTAGCGGAAATATTAGAAGTGACTTCGTTTGGCGGCTGATTTTAATTTTATTTTCAATTAACGTCAAAACCAAATTTTATGCACACACGTTCGGCTTTTGATATTAGAATTATTGAAATCGGTTTTGGAGTAAAGAATATCAGTTAAATTATTAAAATTGACGCTAAATGGTAACACTGAATTCATGAACTAAAATTATCAGTTTCCTCCTAGATGTCTTCCTTCAGTTAAAAGACTTAAGGTATAGGTACCAAATAATTAAGAACTAAAGTTTACTATTGAAAACGTCAGCTGTTGTATAAACAGACTATTTTGGATTCCCAGGATATGAAATAATTAATTGTTAGGCTCTTACCAATTTTAGACACGATAATAGCATTATCAATACGGGAAATGAAAAGTAATATTAAAATATTCCCTTCCTCTCATATAGGTCTAGTCAAGTGAAAGTCACCATTTCCATGTCCTATTTGGTTCTACTTAAAAATTATAAATGGGATTATGTGTTAACTATATATACATATGTATATATATATATATATATATATATATATATATATATATATATATATATATATATATATATATATATATATATATATATGTATATATGTATATATATCACAAGGAGGAGAGGTAAAAGCATGTCTCAGCGTATATAAGATTTATTGCCGACGATTCATATCGCTTCGATGCATCTTCAAGGCTGTTGAATTGATAAGAATGCAAACATAAGAATTGTCACTAATAAAGTGGAATGCAATATTTAAAATTGAACACAAAAACATTTAAAATGTAAAAATTTCTTTACAATAAAACACAAGGTTGGAGAGACAACTTACCAGAGTAAAAGTTAGAGTGACGGAAGGACAGAGAGGGGGGAAAAAACTACACAAAAGACAAGAGACTGAGAACTGAAGTAAACAAACAAGTAGTTAGGCTATGAACAACTGAACTGACGAGGACTGAACATTGAAATTCAGTACATTTCTTTT
>NC_087216.1:56756347-56758847 GCF_015104395.2 Macrobrachium nipponense
TGAAATGAAAAACATCAGTATGTGTGTGTTTTTCCGTGACGAACAGAAAATGGCATTTAATCTGGAGAACAAGTGCTAAGGGGAGACTCACTGATTGTGATTGACAGAGTGTGGAACACATCTGGAAGAGATGCTGCAGGTCCGTTGGACAATGTAACGTAAGAGAGAACTTTGGAAAAGTTAACACTTGAAGTGACAATTACTTGTGTCTGGAGAAAGAGAAGTGGGGTGCAGTACGCATTCTTTATTGTCTAACTTTAATATTTAAGTGATGTCATAATTATGGTCGCTTTATTTCAGATGGATTCGAAGTCACCGATGTTTTTATTCTATGACTGGTTTTTACTATTAATAAACTATTAATGTATGGACACTTAGGGGAAGAGGGGGTACTTACTTAAATATGAATTTGAGAGTAATATGATAGTTTAACGTTTGTTTTGAGTCAGAGTTAATTAATTTTATTCCATTTTAATGTTAGCTAATTTTTGGAAATAAAAAGTATATTTTTGTAACTAGGAGAGTTTACCTTTGCCTAGCTTGGACTTTCAGCCAACTCCTAAGAGGGAATGCAACGGAACATGGGTAGGTTAAGTTGCCAGTTAGTTGTTTTGTTTCATTTTGTTTAAATGAGTGTCATTTGACCTAAAAAATCCCTAATAGATTGTTGGCAGCGGTTAAAAGGTACATAAATGCCTATAGGTAGCGCCTCTGAAGAGACTATATATGTTATGCATATTTTGGGGAGAGTGGTTATAATTATGTATCGGGCAACTGACTATTGTTGATTTAAGGGGGATTAAAAGCTGTGTTACCTAGCGCGGGTAGTCATCGTAGTCGTGGTCTAGTGTAAAGATGTGTTCCTATGTTTGGGGGGTTAGAGTGAATTTATATAATAACAGGAATTGATTGCGAGTGGTTGCAAGTGTAGACAGGTACTAACTTTGGTCCTATGAAGACGTTAGTGTATAAGTTTATTTTTTTTTTTTTTTCTTTTGTTGGTGGTAATTTACACAAAAGTGTGTTTTATTTTTATGTCCCTCGAGATTCGGTGGGCATTAGTGGTTTTGTGGTATTATGATAAATTAGAAAAGTACTATAAGTTTCGTTTTTGTGCTTGGCATGAGAGAGAGAGAGAGAGAGAGAGAGAGAGAGAGAGAGAGAGAGAGGCTGCCGAGTGGACAGACGCTAATTCAGCGAATTAAGGGTTCGATATACGTTTTCTTTCTCCAACTATCTTCTTCCCGTTTTTTGTATACCAGCCTGACATTGTACCAGTTAAATCAGCTGATTAACCTTGAACCTGAGAAGCGGCGAGTTCATATAGCAGTTTATTTGGGTGGTGCATGTTTATTCTATCTTTTATTGGTGGATGATGTATTATTAATTTTTGGGTTGGGGTTTGTGTGTGCATAAATAGATCAAGTTACTGAGGTCGGGGCGGATCAGTACACAAAATGTCGGTCATGGACTGAATTACAAGCATTTCTAAGAGCGGCTTATGGCTCAAATGAACACGGTGATATGGTAAGAGATATAAGAGGGCTGTACAAAATTCGGAAAGGCACAACAAGCCTTATTGAGCATAGCTCAAAACTTTTTGACTCAGCGGGAGAATGGATAGAGAAATTGAAAAATTCCAAATGGGTAAATGGGAATAATGTCTCACTCAACAATTTACACAAATTGATACATTTCGCAATGCTACTACACGACGTACCAGACGCAATAGTGGACAGTTTTGATGAAAAGATAGAACCTACATCAGACGAAGAACTAATTTATGCCCAAATTCAGAAACATATGTCCAAATGTCCCACTGTGGACAGTACATTTTTTAACTGGAATGGTCCAATAAATACGATGCGAAGAGACAGAATTTCCTTCTCCCTGTTTGCGTGCAAAAGGGGAATATAATAGAGGATTGATCGATCAAAGGCAACAGCAGTTGCGTTGCTACAATTGTAATAAACCAGGGCACACAAAGAAAGTATGTAGAGTCAAATATATGTGCAAAAGAGTTGATCATTGTTGGCAAGCTTGTCCGTCTCAGATATGGAGAGATGCGAGATCTACAAATCAAAAGTCTGGGAGTTAAAATACGAGAACTTCCAAGGGAAGTCACTTTCATCACACACACACATATATATATATATATATATATATATATATATATATATATATATATATATATATATATATATATATATATATATATATATATATATATATATATATATATATATATATATATATATATATATATATATGTGTGTGTGTGTGTGTTTGTTTGTATACATCGAGCTACAAATGTCCTGTAATATCTAATTCGCTATATCTCGGAATGAATATATATTTATATATGTTAACAGAAGGGGAATTGTTCTGTGGGTAAGAAATTCTTCGGCTCACGAATTTTTTATCGACTAAAAAATTTCCCCTTCGGTTACCTTATATGAAAATATATTCATTCCGAGGCAGAGCGAATTAGATATTACAG
>NC_087216.1:56763271-56768271 GCF_015104395.2 Macrobrachium nipponense
CCTTCGAATGTTTTTCTCTTTTATTGTATGTAAGTCTGCGGCGTTTTGGCGTAAGATTTCGGGGTTAATATTTTTTCGGCAAATGTTTTGCTTTAGCTGAGAAAACGGATGGTTTTTTTTTTTTAGCGTCGGGGTCAGTAATTAAATAAGAGAATTATTTATGTTACCTGAGTGGTGTTATTATTAAGATGATGGTTTATGTATAATGAGATGGTTCTGGGGGGTGTGCTTACGAAGATCAGTACTAAACATTTTTTTTTTTGAGAATCATGAGTTTCTAGTGTCGCGAGTCTGATTATGCTGCAATGCTAAGCACCTGGCGTGTTCATAGGTGGGTTTCTTTTTTGCTGAAGTTGCTGTAAGGAGTCCGGTTGCGAACCTTCCCTTTGGAATTGATGACTCGGGGATTTGCACGGTTTTCGGAGATGCCGATTATGACATTTCAACGAGAACGTGTCATATAAGGGGATTTTTTTCTTGTCGATAGGGTTGCTGCGCTAGCAGATTCTGTAACGGTACGTACATTCCTTTTTGGGAAAAGATGTTGAATTATATGTTTTTTTTTCTTTCTTAACGTCGTCCGAGATGATTAAACAAACTGACAGCTTTCCTTTCTTTTTCTTTCTCGTTCTGTCAGATGCTGAAATATTGTTTAATCGTCGCCCTGGGATTAGTGGCGCTTGCAAAGACGAAAGTACGCCTGGGTCCCGGAGTGCTAATTGAAGAAGACCACTTAGTATGGTTATCATCGATAAAATTACGCTGAGCATCGAGTTCGAAAAGTTTGTGTTCAGCCAGGTTAGAACTCGAAGGATCGCGAAGCAGAGTCGAAGGACTGATAAACACGTTAGACGAACTTGAGACTACAAGAAACTTGTCTGCATCACTGGGACGTCTTTTAACGGAAATTAAAATAACTGCAAACAGGGTCCAAGGCAAGATCGGGGAAACACTCACTTGGGTCCCAGAGACAAAACCAGTTGGGGGGAGGACCCGCCTAGAAGACAGAAAAGGGCAGTGCAGTTGTTGGCGCGGGGGTGTAGCGATTGCAGCCATAGCAGGAAGTGGCAAATAGCGAGTTTGGTGAAGGTTGGAAATATTAGAGGCGGAACTCGCCGAACATGGGAAAGCTCTGATTTCTCTAAGAGGGAGAAATGAGAAATTAGAAAACGGATTTAATGAGTTGAGGAAATCAAGTAACATATTACACGCGACAGTAAAAGGGATCCGAGAAGACCTAGACGTCACCATGAATTTTTTATTTTTCACTATACACACTACACTGTTGAATATTGAAAAAGAAACAGAATCTTTGTTGAATGAGATCAAAAGTCAAGTAGAAGCAATTATAGCAGCTTCACAAGGGAAAATTTCGAGGGAAATGTTGCCGTTGGGAACTTTGGAGTCAACCTTAAAAGACGCAGCATATAAATGGGGATCAAATATAATTTTTACGGGGGAATTACTCCATAGATACTATGGGTTTTAAAGGTACAGTTATCTGATAAGGGGTTACTTGTTGACATACCTGTTAGCGATAAAAAACCATTTCACAGTTATACTTATTAAGGCCATTTCCTAGTTCTTTCCAAGGGACGGTAGTGGTTTGGACGGGGGTAAGAAGGTTATGTACATATTAGGTGAGGAATTCCAGTCCATCAGCAGTTTGACTATGAACTGGGATGTGTGTTAGTTTACGATAGATATGTGTGTGAAAGTCGGATATTTACTCTTCGACGTATTGACCTGTCAGATTGCGAACTAGAATTAGCTCATGAGGACTTACCGACCTCATTGTGACTTTAGAGAATTCCCCGATTCATACCAAGTAATATCGACGGAGATGACGACAGCGGTCTTCTGCATCAGATGCAAGATTTCTACTATGTGCAACGGAGACAACAATTCGCTCATTCTACAGGGATCCCAGCTGTTATTTGACAGTTCCTGCAGGATTCTTACAGACTTCTTCATGGTACTTAGTCGGCGTGTCTACAACTCGTCGATAAAGGTGTTTCACCGACACCTTCACGGAAGCCATAAGGCGGTTCGAATCCCGCCTACAGTGGAGTCCATTACTGTCCCGCCACTCGAAGATAGTTGGTGAAGATGAACCTTTTTTTTTCGATGACCGCTTATACTATACCAATAGTAATGATCATGATAGGCGCTATACTGATCGCCATTTGTGTACTTGGAGTCCTTAAACTTTTATGCATTCGACGAAGCACAAGTGCTCCGGCAACGGAGGTGCTCTTAAGTCATGTGGTACATTGATACATGGGCATTAGTTGCCGATATGGTGTGAGACGGGAGTGCATTATTTTCTTTTTTGAGCCAGCCTCTGGTTTTATATATATTGTAAGACGCTTGTGTGTCTAGAGCTAGGCGGGTGCTAGCATGGGGGGTAGCCGAGCTCCTATAAAAGAGTGAAAAAGGGGGAATGGCTAATAATATGTTTAAAGTGTTTTATATAATGATAAAGTCACATAGCTCTGCTCGCCTAGAGACAAGGGGTGGTACACTGCAAAGTTCACATGGGAGAGAAGGGTATTTGCTGAACAAGCAACTTGTCTCAGAGGTCGTTCCCCGTTTGCGAGGCATGTGATTCGTTTGTACGCGTATTACAGCCTACTGTTCAGGTACTTGTGGAAGACGCATTCTTTGTGCAAAGAAGAGAACAAGCGGTTGCTCGAAGTGTCGGGAGAAAACGCCCATACAAAAGGTAAGACACGTTTCTATAACTTAGAAAATCTGTTACCTTTTTTTTTGGAAAAGAGAAGAGAAGTGTGGAAATATTCTCTTTACGTAAATACTTTGAAAAGAGTGACGTGGGGTGTCTATATAACTATTAATCTTTATTACAGATGGGTCCGATTCCATGGTTGATTAGGAATGGGATTCTCTAACTGATAACTGACGAATACTAGACAATGTGACTTGTTTGGGTTTTGAGAGTGTAACCTTAGTCAGGAAGGTAGAATGTTATCTTATTGGTTTTCTTTATGGGCAGATTTTGGGTTTTATTTATGCCATTATGACTTGTTAATCATTTTGTTCTTTGTTATAACCAATTGCTTTGGGAAATAAATGATATTTTTTTATATTTACGCAGTCTTAATAAGCCTCGTGACATCTTACAGACAGGGCACCGTTGGCAACAGGTAAGAGTTCCCAGTTTGTGTAGTTTAGGGAATAAAGGGGCGTAATACATATATATATATGTATATATATAATGTATATATATATATGGTATATATAATATATATATATATATATATATATATATTATATAATATATAGTATATATATATATATATATATTATATATATATATATATTATATATTTATAATATATTAATATATATAGATATATATATTATTATATATATATATACTATATATAATATATATATTTATATTATATATATATATATATATATATTATGTATATATATATATATATATATAATGTATATATATATATATATATATATATATATTATATATATCTATATATATATATATATATATATATATATTTATATATAATATTATATATATATATATATAATACATACTCATTTATCTCACAAGCAAGTTATTTTCTGAAAAAAGTAAGACTGACAGTCTCGCTGAGAGCCGCTAATTGAGATACAATTAAATTCTCACGGCGAGTTATCTCACACTATTTTCTCGTCCATAGTCCATGTGCATTCAAATCCTTAAATTCTCAAAGGAGTGTTTGATGGCAAACACAGTCGTTAATATAATATAATATGATATATATATATATATATATATATATATATATATATATATATATATATATATATATATATATATATATATATAATATATAGAGAGAGAGAGAGAAGAGAGAGAGACGAGAGAGAGAGAGCGTGAGAGAGAGAGAGAGAGAGAGAGAGATTCCTCTTCCAATTACTTTTGTAGTTTTAGTGCTTACATTTTTTAACTCATTGAATGAAAACTACTATACCAGTTCAAGCCCAATTGGTTCTATAAAATCCTTTTCTTTCTTTTTTTGCCATATATATAATTCTTACATAACCCAAATCTACCAGTAAAAGCTGCTGGTTTAAGCGAAAGACTACTTGGTGTGCAAAATTTGAACAAAATATTCAAATTCAACAATGATGCTGAATACAACATGACTGCTGGAAGCTATTGAGGGACATAAAAGCATATTGATTTATTACTTCATAACTCTTTTTCTTATTAGAAAGAAAAATAATAATACCAACAAACATAATGAAATATGCCGTTTACTGCCGACCGTGGCCGCTTGACATATCCAGATAAGAGCATAGTATTCCCTCCTCATACTATTTAAATCTCCCACTTAGACTTTAACCAGATAAGAACGTTTATACTTAACTGTTACAACTGGCTTATCTTGTAAGCGGTATTAATACCAGGAAAAGAGTAATGTACCATACAACTTTCGGAAAGATCTCTTCTTACGAAATATTTTCTTAAAAACGTACTTCACTTTCGTAGCATTCCCTATTGCCCTTTTTATAAACAATCTATAAATCGTGGAACTCAAAGGACACGTGCCTCCCTGCCATAATGCGTGAATAGCTCCTTTATGATAATGATCCTTTATTATAATGACTGTTCAAAGGGCTTAACATCAGCATTCACAGATCCTTTGAAGATGGTCAATTAGGGACGACTGGATTCACTTTTCGATATTAAACTTTTGTATGGAAAGATTGGGTAAATTTACAACTATAACTTCATCAGATATTTTATGATTTCGTGCCTCTCAATCATTTTCCATGCATATTCTTTTATTTTATATTTTTTGCAAACGTTACTTCCTCATCAAATAATAATGTTTTGCCTTTTGTAGCCGGAATAACTATGTGATTTTTATCCATAAGGGTGCAACCGATGTTCGAATTCGTATGAACAATACACCCGACATATATATTATCTTTTCCCATCTGTTTTATTTCTTTATATCACTTGG
>NC_087216.1:56793271-56795731 GCF_015104395.2 Macrobrachium nipponense
ATTCAGATTTTCAGCCCTGATTCTGATACACACACACACACATACATACTATATATATATATATATATATATATATATATATATATATATATATATATATATATATATATATATATATATATATAAATATAAGTCATATCACGTAGTATAGTAGGTAAAAAAGCTTCACTGACGTTCCTGGATTTGAAAGGATCCTGGATTCGCGTCCCGATCCAGGCAAGTCTATTTATCGAGAAAAAAATTCCCCTTCGGTTAAGCATCATAAAAAATAAAAGATATTAATTCCCGAGGTAGAGCGAATTAGATATTAAAGGACATTGTAGCTCGATATATATATATATATATATATATATATATATATATATATATATTATATATATATATATATATATAATATATATATATATATATATATATAGTATATAATATATATATATATACATATATATATATATATATATATATATATATATATATATATATATATTCATATATATATATATATATATATATGTATGTATGTATGTATGTAGGTAATTATGTACATATAATGTATTAAGAGCTCACAACATCTCAGTTGATGTTGCTTTGTTTTAACTTTATCGTCTTACTTATTATTGGTCGGTCCTTCAAGAATGAAAAGAGGCCATCGTGAATTTGAATGCTGATATATCACCCCTGTTTTAGAGTAACATGCCATATGGTTTGCTAAATTCAACCATTCAAACAATTTCTGTCCCTCCATTTCTACGAAATTAACAGATAGACTGTATAATGAAAGTGTTCAAATATGGCAACAAAAATATTTAAATGTCTTAATTACTCTTTTTGTTATTTAACTTACATTATAGGGGAATGATGCTTTCATTTACACTCATTGCTTAACTGATACTTTGTATTGTAAAAATTAAGCGACAAGAATCAGATTGTTAAAGAAATGGCTGAAATCATCTCCAACTACTTGAGCCAGTCACAACAATGCATCATTACCAGTGGTTTTATTTTCGATATTGAATTTCCTTATTTAAATTATATTTTAATCTTCATGAGACTTCTATGGCAGAAAATATCGCGTTAAGTTTTAATAATTTGCTTATGTGGGTAGACGTGTTTCCTTCTTTTTACCGCAGATCACTTTCGTTCCTTATTCTGTATATATTTTTGTTTTATTATCCACAAGCGTCATTCATTTGCTTTCACTTTCGTTCGACTCTTTTTTTATATATCTATATAAACCTATTTAGTAAAGTAGTATGAGTTCTCTAAAGCAATAATAAGAAGTAATGAAATAGGGTTAAAAATGTCAAAGACTAGTCAATTTCGTACAATTGTATTAGTCGGTAGCGATTAATCCAACCTTAAAAACCAGTTAAAAATTTTGAATTGAAACAATGTGATTAGGAATTCAAAAATAATTTCGTAAACATGCAAAGATCACTAACTAAGCACCTGCTATAACCGTGAAACCATTGAGACCTAGACCGTAGAATTTCCCACCTCAATGTGCATACTTGTTTACTCGATTATTCTAACTTTTTTATAATAAAATTCAAATCTGTTCCTTTCCTGCAGTAGGCAGACCGAAATCCAGTTCAATACCTGCCACTTCCGTGGTATGATTAGGCTCAGTTTTAGTACCAGCATCGGCTTTTTTCTTTTTTACAAAATTGAAAATCTTCGCAGGAATGATGGTAATCATAGCATGAGCCTTTCATGCAGTACCTATCCTCAGTTTCAGCGTCCACTTCCGCGTCTTTTCCCCTCACAAAACTAAATTCCTTGCTGGGACTTTCTTTTGTGCCAGGAATAAAAACAAAAACGCACTCAAACTCCTCTGTAAAAATCAAGCATTATCCAGAAAAATCGGCTGCACTTAAAATTGGCTGCGTAAAGAAGTGTAAATACCGTGAGCAAACGTGTGGGAGTCTGCGATAAGTCTTGTCAATGTTTTATTCCTTGCAAATTAGCGGCTGTCAAAACTGCCGAGTCAAAAAGGTCTCCAAAAGCCAGGAGATGTCAATAATTACTCCCTGACGATTTTTATTAGCTTTTACTTTTATTATTCAAACCTGCAGTCGATGTTGATCTTGAAAATTGGAGTAAACAACGGGATGAAAATGAAAAAAGTTATTTGTTACTTTCTAACTGTCACGGAGGACAATCAAAAACGATTGTATGTAAACTAGTCAGAAACGTCATTTCCAAGGAATATATAAACCTAAAGGTATGGAATGATTCTTTATAAAACTTTATCCTTGTAACTGGCAAAACGTTATAAATACTGCATAATTACGTAAGGCTGACATGAGGTGACAAGAAGTAAATTGTTAATTAGAAAGTAAATGCGAGTACGAAAGTCTATAGACTTCGTCTGGAACTTGAAAGCTTGCAATGTAATTGGCTGATGCGATCCCTTGGTTATAGACCACAAGAACCATGATATTATTATCTGTTTGATTG
>NC_087216.1:56801231-56816231 GCF_015104395.2 Macrobrachium nipponense
TCTCCTCACTCTCTTTTATTTTTTTTTTTTTTCTCTGTCCCCCTCTTACCACCTCTTCCATAAGACTGCTCCCTCGCTCTCTTCGCCGCACTAAAACATTTCCTGCCTCTAAGAGCGAATGTTCCGGGAAAAAGCTGCTGGATTTCAGCCTTCTCTTAATCAAATATTATTTTCCAGTTGGGCAAATCATTCTGGAACGAGGAATGAGCGAAGCGGCTTCTAGGCATCATTTGGTTTTATTAAAGACTCAGATTCAGGTTAGGCATACTGCAGTGAAAGGATTTGTTATATATGCTAGCTAGGAAGCCTTAGTTACTTATCACGTCGGATTCTATCATTGTTTTGGAGACGCTACCTAGAGTGACCAATATTTTAATTTATGACAATTAGGTTGAACAATTGTGTCATTTCTCGTCAATGGTTTGTGCTAAGGTACCTGGATGCACTGGTACCTCTACATATGAATTAGATATTCAGAATACTCGAAATTTTTATTTTGATAATAGTAATCTTTTAGAAAGTTGCGATATTATAAACTGACAAATCCCAATATCAATTAGTATTTGGCAAAGCTGAGATAGATCATCCGGAATTACCGTACGCCTTCTAATATATATCGCTCATCAAATGTAAGCATAAAGCTGTTGAACAGTATTCTCTTCAGCATTCAAAGAGAGAGAGAGAGGAGAGAGAGATAGAGAGAGAGAGAGAGAGAGAGAGAGAGTGAAAACTATCGTACCCAACATAATATTTAAAGACTCTGTTTCCGTAATCATTACCAAAGCTATCCTGTTTACAAAAAATGTGCGAGATTTACTGTAGAAAATTTTGTATTAGAGATATTTGGCAGTCAATTGACTACTCACATAATAACGGCAAAAAATATACAAAGTTATAAAATTAACGAAAATGTAATCAGTAGAAAGATTATCGTCATCATAATCATAATAATTTCAGACCACTCCTTCTCAAGGACTCACCTGAGGGAAAAACTAGACAAGAAATACTTGGACCTGGAGGTTGAAAAATGCTTGAGTCTTGCGGTCTTTCTTTCTAATCTGATTTTTGGATGCAATTCCGACATTTCCCGTTAAAGATCTAAATCAGAAACAAATCAGGATGATTATTTGTCTTTTAAACCTTCGTTTAATTCATATATATATATATATATATATATATATATATATATATATATATATATATATGTTTGTGTGTGTGTGTGTGTGTGTGTGTGTGTACATGTATATGTAAATATATACGACGTAAGTTCCTCAAAACAATTCATATAAGAAATTATATTAGATAACATATAAAACTAATTTATTTTAAGAATTACGAAATAAACAGTTAGTTGTAATATATTTTCTAAGTTCAATTAATAAAAGGTAACGCATACATAAAATCAAAGCGTTAAAGGACAAATTAAAGTATAAGTTATAAATGAGATTACAGCTACATAAATATTAATTGATACTGAAGAGGTCGTTCATCTCACGTCAAATATAGCATTTAGCCATCTACTCTTACTCCACTTCAATTCCACTACACTCGAAAGTATATGGACAGCACGCGCAGAGTATCATTTAATCAAATCCCCGGAATTCAAACCAATTTTCAAGTACTGAGGATCAGGACGTCATATCGGTACTCGGATGAAAGTGGATCAAATGAAACTGGCAGATGGATGAGAATGATTATTTTTTAATCAGGTCACACCGAGGTGTGAGTCAGTGTTGACATTCTTTTTCGAAAGTCTTACCGTAGTAGCGTACCGAGGTTTCCGATTGTTTCTCTTATAAACAATTGCTGTCATCAACAGGGGCTCACCTGTTAGTTCAGTCTTGTCTTTACCGTTTGTTTACGATGCAGTTCTGTAGCCTAACAAGGGGAATCAGCTTAAGTATTTTGGGGATTCCCTGAAAGTCGTGTGCATGTTATATTCTACAAGGCACATTGTTTGGCCGAACTTCAAGTAACGACTACAATAAGCATTAGTTCTTGTCAGCTTAATGTTAACAAGTAACTATTTTATTTCGATATTGTGTAATTATTTGTATCTTGATTCGTATAAACAATATTTCTCAGAGGTTTTAAATGAAACAGAGAGCTATTGAAACAGTAGAATGACAACAAAAACAAAAATTAAAAATTGTTATTGGGGGGGGGGGGGGGGGGGTTTCACTCACCGAAACGAAGTGTTTCTCGTGTCTGCCCCTCGCTCTCGAAAAAAAATCCACAGGAATGAAAGCACACATATACCCTTATATTTCTTCAGCTCTCTTGCTTTAAAAAAATTTTAGATATTTGTTATTTTTTTTTTTTTTTTATATTTCTCTTTGATAAATGGAAAAAAATGTAAAACACATTTCGTCATTTCATACCAGTAAACTACTTTGGTAGGGATTTTTTATTTTTTTTTGTTTTGGGTGAAGATCCGGAGAAAAACAAGTAGTCTATTTAAAAGTCTATACTAAATAAAGATTTTGCCGTCAAGGTTACTATCTAGGCACAAAAAACATATAGCCAAATATTCTGATTCTCAGTTACCGCGAATTTTTTGTGCATTTTAACATGCGTACACACACACTCACACACACACACACACACACACACACATATATATATATATATTATAATATATATGTATATAATATATATATATATATATATATAATATATATATATATATCTATACACACACACACACACACATATATATATATATATATATATATATATATATATATATATATATATATATATATATATATATATATATATTATATATATATATCACGAACATACATAAAATAGGTCTCACAGAATATATTCACTGAATTTATGGTATGCTTCCAATAGAATATTAAAAGCTTCGAAACTATTGAAAAAACTTGATGACAATTATGGGAGACAAAACTTGATAAAAACTATGGGGATGTTCCTTCGATCATGTTCTGGAGTGAGAGTGAAGAACAGAAAATGAAAACAAAGGCATGAGTAGCCTTTAACCTTAGTTTCACAAATCTTTTATTTACATACATACATACATACATACATACATACATACATACATACATACATACATACATGCATACACTACATACATACATACATACATGCGTGTGTGCTGCTGGTAATACTACCTTCAAAGTGAGAGCAACATTTCATATTGGATGAAAAAAAAAGGTATGAATATATAAAGGTTTACAAACATATTTCAAAAGCAACTGCCTACTCAATAACCAGGAATTTTTTATGCATTTTTACATAAGAGAAGCTAATGACTATATTAACTCTCAAGTTAACCTACATGTACTTCTATAGACTCATCATTCTGTTCACTGTCTTGTTTCCTTGAGAAAGAAATAACAATGCCATATTCTTCCAAATATCTCATGGAAAGGATGATAATGCTAATCTATATAAATTGTGTAAGTTAGGTGATGTTGAGAGGTCTTTCCTAAATGGAGAAAGGGATCGTCATATTATGGAATTAACGAGAAGTAGTTTGTTGAAATGGATATGCCTTGTCCATGAAATTACTATACTCTGTTTTTTTTCCATCTGTCCATCCGCCTGTTGTGTTTGCGCATGGTAACACTGCGTCCAGGGCTTTAAATAGTTACGCTATCTGTAAGGTTTAGGTAAATAAAAGAATATTTGGGTGTACATTAGAACGGAAAAGTGTTTTAATAACTTACTGTATGCGAATTACACCGTTAATATTCGAAATAGGATATTATTTAAAGCCCAGGACGCAGTGTTACCATGCGCAAACACCACAGGGCGGATGGACAGATGGAAGTAAACAGAGTATAGGTTAAATATTCAATGAAAAATGAATGTTTACTGGAGCTTCATTTATGATATTAGAGAGAGAGAGAGAGAGAGAGAGAGAGAGAGAGAGAGAGAGAGAGAGAGTCAGTCTTAATCTGGAACTTCCAGCCTAGAGACTTTCATTGAACCAAATATAATAGCCCTCCACCAATTCTCCCCGCGGAGGCAAAACGTATACTTCTCAGGATATTTGACTGTCGGTCCTAAAGTTCCCTGAATTACTGTGAATCGCGTAAAGAGGAGACTTCTCAAAGAAGTCTCCTGGGAGACTCAGGCTTCTAAATAATGCGTGTTTTCCACTCGCGGGTCCTCAAATATGAAGGCATTCTAATATATATATATATATATATATATATATATATATATATATATATATATATATATATATATATATATATATATATATATATATATATATATTATGTATGATGTATATATGTATATCTTTTTTTTGATCTTACAGTTAAGGTAATGGTAAAAGGAATCTCGCTGTGCAAAGAAGGTTGGAAGACTCTCTCTCTCTCTCTCTCTCTCTCTCTCTCTCTCTCTCTCTCTCTCTGCAACATCTTTTTCTTGTGGTAGTGTTTCCATTTCTCTCACCTATCTATATTGGTTCGGTAAGGAATTAGAAAAACCAATAAAAAGACACTCCAGGGCACTTTTCACCTTCAAGATAATGTAAGCCATTTAATTGGAATCAGATAAGAGCAGGATGTAAATGAAGAATCATTAAACGTGATTAATTTCTTATAATTTTCTAAGGAGCGCAGAAGAACAGAAAAAAATGAAATAAGAGAGAGATTAAAATTCTTTCTTTTGGTTTCCATGGCAGTCGAGTCTACATTTCATCTGAATGGAAATTAAAGCTTTGTCAGCTCCGCAAGATGAAGAAGAAGAATAAGAAGATGAAGGAGACTTTAGAAGCCATTTCAGGTGAGTGGTTCCGGAAAGAGTGGCTGGCAGTACTATTAGTTTTTTACGACCTTTAGGCTGAATTATATTCAGATTTTCAGCCTGATTCTGATCTATATATATATATATATATATATATATATATATATATATATATATATATATATATATATATATATATATATATATATATATATATTAGGGCTTGTGCCTTGTATGATAAGGCGCCCTATGAGTAATGTTAGACTAGCGATAATCTATACGCTAAGTCGTTGGTATTGCACTTCCATCTTCAATGGAGTGTCTGGGGTTTTGTAGATCACTTACGAAGTCGGTATTATCTTTACGACGATGTGTTAAACATCATGGTTCGGTGAGGTTTTTGTAGAAAACACAAGGTATAAAAATAGTATATTCTTCTGACGTTTACATGATGAAGATCAGGTATGATCGTACAAGTCTTCTATGACGATAGCTTGATCGCTTCTGCCAATGATGATGGCTAATCCTATTCCTCTACATGATAAAGCTTAGGTAAAGAGGTACAGGTCTTCTAATGACGATAGCTAACTCTGTTCTGCCCGTCTACCATCTCTGTTACAAGTTATGAAGGAACAGACAGTAGTTCGAACATATGAACATACTATCAGATGACATAGTTTCATACGAACACACAATCGAATGAGACACGCTACAGATCACGTAGGCCGTTTTGAATAATAGGTCGGGGTAGTTGTCTCAAGCAGGGAGCTTGGACTAATGTTTATAAACAATTGAATGACTACAGGTGACGGCATGTTATCTTAGCCTACATACTTATTGTATACGTCATCTTTAGCGTCTCTAGTCTGATCACATTCCTGCAAGCAATCTGGTTGACCTCTTTAGTTTTAGACTTTTATATATATGGACTAACATTCCATATTTTTATTATGTAAACACTTACATTAGCTCGGTCAGCTACCAAAACCAACTACTGAATATTACTCAAACTTGACTTGCATTTGACTTATAGGAGTGTGATACAGACACTAGTGAATATATATATATATAAAGTAAATAAATTCATGGTGTACATGAATTGATTCAAGTAATAAAATATAAAACAATGATATTGGTAAATAATAGTGATCACATGATATATAATGATACAGTTTTTCACTTCATCTCTTTAAGATACTTATGCTACAGAAAATACTAATGTACTCTGATAATTGCATAGAATGAAGATTAACATGATAAAAATCATATTTTAACTGATAAAAAATTTCATATATGAAATGATAAAATTATTAATGTTTATGCTGATGATTCGTTGCTTTTTTTATGCTAACTGTTATATTCTGCGGATATTGTTAAGGTAAAAGGTAACTGATTGATTATAGGCTACCTGATTTGTTTATACATATGTATATGGATTCATATAATTATGATTAATATATGTGCACTTTAAATAGATTCCTATTGCGTACACGCAAAGATATATTTAGATTCTGTTATTTATGATCATTTATATAAGAGATTCCTATTGCGTACACGCAAAAAATATATTTCGATTCTGTTATTTATGATCATTTATATATAGGATACATGATACTTTATATATATAGGATACATGACCGAGGTTATACTACTTCACTTTTAACTAGCTTTCGAACAACTTTTCGTCCATTACACAGTTCCAGACAACCACCTTTAGCCAATTGAAACGGCCTTTTTCAATGGTTAAAACAAGGGGAAAATTTGCCTGGGCGGGTCCAACGTTCTATTTTGCGCTCATACTTATTCTCTGCATCCTAAGCTACACGATTACGTTCGCGATGAATAGATCATCCCAGCACGAGTCCTTCGCCAGCAAAGTAGAGTTGAATATCCTTCGGGTCGTAATTGTCGGAAGTATGTCCCTTTTTGTAGTCGAATTCCGACAGCCGCTGGAGCATTCCGCATTAAAACGAGATTAACGACGAGATACGGTGTCGGTCGAAGAAGTCCATGAATTCCTTTCAACATTGTAGGCGGTTGTTACTTGACTGTAGTCGTCCGCTGCGACGAACGATTTTTTGAAGTTGCTATGTGAAACTCTCGTACTGCAGGATACTGTAACCGGTTCCATTAATCAGCCTGCAAGTGAAATTATACTTGTCACAAGGGCAAAGTAAATTCAGACGACATCCAAATACAGGGGAGGGGAGAGAGCCATTTAGACCAGACTTAACCCACATGAATTCGCTGATATTTTGGAATTCAGAAGAGTCCGCTGTACAAACTTTTTATCCATGGCATTAACAATGAGTGAACCTATCCAGGTCTATGATGACTCGTAAAAATATCCATAATTATAAAAAATAAATAGATATCAATACGAATCTCAAAGAAAATTCGATATTACTGGTAGTAAGTTACTAGACAAAGAAGTGGAAAATGGAGCTATTTGTAAGATTGCCAGGCAGCATAAGAGTCAAAGAGAATATTAATCATGATTCTATGTGCCCTAACAAAAGTTTCATATTCAATTTTCTCGTGCGCATCCTCTGAGGTTAATTTTTTAAAAAACTTTATTAATAGGAAGGAGATGCAACGAAAAAAACCCACTATGTAACTAATTTCTAAATAAACTTTGGGTTTTCCAAGAAAATGTGACATTTTCCCATGAATGTTTTACTTGAATTGTAATAGGCTAATGTTGCAAGTAAATATTTCATATTCATATCGTGATACTTCCAAATGTCTATGAGGTTCAGAAAAAATTAATTCATTTTGATGTTATAGAAATTCTATTTCCTTATTTTGTTTATTAATTTTAAAATGATTGCAAGTTGTATTGCGCACACCGATAGACACTTGTACCTAACGTCTGCCTTGCCCATGAGAATGGCGGGCTAGGCATTCCTTTCTCCAGTCAATCTGCTTTGCAATCGCGAGATGAAGCCTGTGTAAGCAGATTATTGAGGTTAAAGGAACAACAAATGCTGATACGGCAATGATGACGTCGTCACTTGGCAGGAGATTGCTCTCAGCCAGCTAAGAGTTACGTTACTTGCTGTAAGAGATACGACTTTAGTATTTTCAAATGATATTTTAGTGTTTTAATTCTCCACCCGCATGAGAAGAATGTCTGAAAAAAAAACAACAGTACCAAAATTGAACAATATTAGTTTCATGTTGGCATTATGTTAAATAAATATTCCTTATTCAAACTATATGAAAAAAGGTTTCCATACAAATTCTATATATATTATTAGCCCTGTATAAGATTCATATAGGATTATTCCATAGATAACATTTTCACTTCTAGACTTCCTGACTTTAAAATCTCTTTTATTTTATTTTATTTATTTTATTTATTATTAGTTTATTTATTTATTTATTTATTTAATTTTTTTTTTCATTGACTACGAATATAAATCACCGGGACAGACAATATGTCAGTAGATTTTGGATATGTGTTTGAACTTTTAGCTTATTTGTCATTACTAAAGCGTTAAGTTAGAGTTCAAATCTTTACGCATATATATTTGGATATTTAATTATCTATGGTTACGTTTTGCTTATTGATTTTTATCGTGATTCCTTTTTTATTATAATTTGTAACCCTTCCGACTTCTTACGGAGTGATTATATTGACTCCACTTGTATCCATATTTATTTTATTTTTTTTTATATTTATTTATTTATTTATATATATATATATTTGATAAATTAATGGTTGGCTTGAATATGTGGAAAAGTGTTCTAGCGGCGTACGTATAAGGCTACTTGCGGCATCAATTCTATAGATACAAGATATAAATGATAAAGGTATTTAAAACCAAAAGCGAGAACCGCTATAATCCGGTCGGATCCAAATATCACGAGTTGTAACTCGTAAGACATTGACACTTCCTATTTAATTATCCGTTATTCTACCAAACCGATTGACTCTGGGTGATAAAATATATTATTGGTTTTCTTAATGGAAAGGAATTCACACAACGTGTTAAGGAGATTATTATTGATTTACACCACGAGTCAGATTATCATGTGTTTGAATTCCATGTTTACTGATTTAGCACTCATAAATATTCCTAACGCACTCAATTGCGGTGTTTGTTTTTAGTGCTATTAATTCTATATAACGTGTCAAGGACTATTAACACTAAGAAGTGTTTATTCCCTCTGTCAGACTCGTAACTCTGTTAATAATTCTAAGTATATTCTTTCAAGGATGATTTGGCACAGGATAGGCCCCTAAACTGACAGGTGTCTTAGTGTGTCCCTTTTTTTGTTTCATGACACGTGTTACAATCAGTTATGTGCTTTTTATATCTGTAAGCATTGTAGGCCAGTAAAATAGTGATTTGGCTTTCTGTACATAGTAGGGAACCCTGGATGACGGAATGCAACCAGTTTATGACGATTGGTATGAAAGAGATTATTACTACTACCTGGTCGTTAGTCATCTGCTGTGTTCTTCGGGTTTACCTCGTCACAGACCTACATATAATATTACATTTGATTACATTATTCTGATACACATACTTTAAATGTACTTTTGCTTTAGGGTTTCTGCTCAAAAGTGTTTATTGTTTTTTGCTTAGCCACTGACCCGTTTCCGTTTCGAAGTGTTTATTGTTTGGTGTTTATTGCTGCTGACCCTGTTTCCGTTTCGAAGTGTTTATTGTTTGGGTTATTATGTCTGTTGACTCTTGCTTTGTTCAGTTTGTAACAGTTCTGCGCTCCAACCCAGATATTCAATGCTCGCGATCTCTTGGGTTAAGGAATTTTGTTTAGATACGGTTTTTTTTAACAATAGGTACGGATGTTTCTATATTTTTTAGTCTAATTAATGGTTCTTTGCGGTATGGTGCGGGATTGCGGGATAATGCGTCAGCTATGATATTTGCTTTCCCAGTAGATATCTTATCTTGGCTCCAAAGACCTGAATGATCATTTGTCACCGGGTTCCTTTTGGACTGTGATTAAAGCCTTTGAAAAACTCGGTAAGGACTCATGTTCAGTAAGGACTTTATCAGGATAGCCATAGATTATGAACTTAAAATGTACTAGTGTTAAAGATACCTAGCCCTTCCTTGCTATTACTGTATATTTACTTTCAGAGGGCTTTAGTTTACGTGAATAAAAAGCTATAGGGAAGAACTGTTTTATCATATTACTGAAGTAATACCCTCTTACCCCTTGGTCTGAGGCGTCTGTTGCAATAACAAAAAAAAAAAGATTCCTTATTAAGTTCAGGGATTTTTTAAGTTAGGTAAGCTGCATTTTCCGCTTTTAAGATATTGAACGCCTGTTGATGCTTTTCAGACCATAATAAATACTAACGTTCTTCTTCGTAAGATCTGTTAAAGGTGCTGTCATGATTGAAGAGTTACATATTTACATACGATTGTAATACCCACTAAAGCGCGAAAGTGCTGTATCCCCCTTTTACGTTAATAAAGTACCCGAAAGTTATGAATAGCCGAACACCTTACCATGGACTACTTTTAAGACCTTGACCAGACACATAAAACCTAGATAAACATGTTCGGTTTTAAAAAACTCTCATTTAGATATTTTACTCTGAGATTATTTGTCTTTGTCTCTGTAGCAACAGCTCTACTTTATGTGAATGTACTTCTAAGTATTAGAAAAAGATTACAAGATCATCCATATAGGCATGTAGGTTATCCCCTAAAAGTCTCCAAACACTATATTGTAATTGGGCGCAACGTAAGCCGGAGGCATACGTAAAAAATTGATAATGTCCCCTGGGTGTGCTGAAAACGGTTGTATGAGGTACAATCATCTTAGGTAATGGTGTATCTGGTAAAAGCATTTAAGTAAGTCCAAGTTGGTGAAAAAAAAATTTATTCTAACCTAACAGAGATAAGATGTCGTCGGTACATCGCACTGGAAACTATCGGGAGTCGTTTCCTTGTTTAAGCGTCAGAAATCTACGCAGATACGCCAAGTCCGATCTTTTATGGCATGACATTTGAGGGAAAAATTATATGGGCTATTTGATTTCCTAATGACTCCTATTACTACTTTTTTTCAACTTCGTCATTTATCTCTATTTTGAAATTTCGTTGAGAGTCTACACGAAGTACGTATATAGCTTTATGTTTGTCCTTAGACCTATTTTGTGTTTAATTACATCCGTTTTTTTTCCAGAGATCACGTCGCCAGTGGAGAAACTTCCTGGTATTCAGGTAAAAGATAAAAAAAATTTCTGCTGAATCACCTCTGCTTGAATGACTTTACGGTATTTACTTTAGATAGATTATCAGAGAGATTCATCCACGACTGGTTGGGCGTGATTAAAAATTAGCAACAATAAAAAATGCGATATTTATAACTTCCGTATCCACGATATGTATACTTTTAGGGCTTTGTTCGCGGAAATCGTTATATTTCAGTGTCGGGAAGGATTAAAATTTCATTTCCCAGCAAAGTCTTTTTACACGCACTAAGACATTCGAGGGTGCATGCTTCTCGAGATTTTTGCGTGTAAAGTGCGACTGTGGTTGTGGGAGAATTCTGTTGGGTCATTTGAACAATGTTACGATTTTATGAGACAAATGTATAGTTCCTTTATATAAGTTATTATTTGATTAACTGTCTCATTTTTGTTCAAACGGATTTTAATATGTTTGAAGGTTTATAGGATTTTCCTTTGATAAACACGCCTTATTTTGCAGGATGTAAGATAATAATATGTATACCCCTAGATGGATCTTACAATTACACTACATACAGATCAACGTTTTTTATAACTATAGAGGTATCTGTAAACGCTCGCTTATCCGGACTTCTCATTAGGGAAGTTCGAACAACAGACGGTGAGTCCGTAAATACAAGATATTACGTGTATTAAAGAAATAAAACAAGATATTCTAATTTTTACGGCGCGTACAGTTGGGCTTAATCCACCAGTATTTATTATAACTTAATATATTAAAATTACTAGAACCTGCTCTGATTACTTGATACTGTCGTGTGATGCATAGGAAAATCCTTTTTAGTTCAAAAAGATATCGGTATGTATGAACCAACATCGCTTTTCCCCACTCTGCTAGAGTCGCTTATTGTGTGGAATTTGCTATGCTTTGAACACTTCGGCAGTTTTCGACTAACCTTGACCGCTTGACTAGGTGACACAGTCACCGAGTTTGCTTGTTTGATTCTGAACGGGCTACTGTTTCTATTTCTTTTTGTAATAATTAGGATCCTTCTCTTTATTACCATCGGCAACGTATTGTGTGTTTTTAGCATTATGTATCTGGTTACGTATAAAGCAATGAATGACGAACTATTAGGAACTGAGCGATTACCAATAAGACAAGTTATCACTACTGCCTACAATATTAACTGTTTGTACTTCATTCTTTGCTAAAATTTGAAATAGTGAGGGATCCTGGTCAGCGCATTTAGCCTGATGAAAGTTTTTTACAGACATGTTATTCCTTGCAATCCAGCCATATTTTTAAAGTTGAGTTGAGTCATTGAGGTTCGATATTTTATTAACTCAAAAAAACTCAAGGCTAAAACTGCGATCGGGACTTTGCCAAAGGAGCATTTATTGTCATGACCCGAAATAGTGTTACCTCTAATTTATATAGATTTGTACGGGTGTTCCACTTGTGTTTTGTGTGTTTTCTAATCACTACGGTGCTTAACGACCCTATCCATGCATCTGTATAAATACAGACGTCCACTGCGTAAACGCATATTCACTGTTTAATATGATTTGTTACGTAAGGGATTAATAATCACCCAAAATGATAAAATTAACATAGTATATGATTATGATATTTATTTCAGTAGAACTTCTGGAAACAGACACTCAAAGATAAAAACTCGAGTAGCGAAAATCTCAGTGATATAGATAATTTCTGTAAAAAAGTAAGATTAAGAATGTCTCGTAACTTCAGCCACAGGAATAACGAAATTCTACCTGTAAAGGAAACACTCAAAGTTACTCCAAATGAATAAAAAATTGTACTTAGCTTGCTTTTGTGGAAGTCACGGTGTTCCGATAACGACACACGGCCTTGGTCCTCCTTCTCTATTTAGCGGACGACCTGGTTTGGCTTCGGTTTCCCCCGTGCGCGTTGTTTCGATGATTCGAGCCCTTGAAAATCCGATGCTGCAGACGCGTTCGGTTTGTTTCTTGCAGTGCCGGAAACGCTCACTAACGATGTTTTCTTGAATGATTCTAATGAGACGAAGCTTCCGTTGCCGTAGGAAAGGACACGTCGGTTTTGTTTCTTGAAGTTATTCACTAACGATGATACTAAGTTGCTTGACGAATCTTGTTGTTTTCCGAAGTCGCTCACTAATGATGATACTAGGTTGCTTGAAGAATCTGCTGCCTTTTCGTCGTCGTTGACTTCATGATTTATTATTCTGTTTTTTTTCTTCGATATGGACGTTGGTAGAGTTCTTCTGGTCCGCTGGCCACCAAATATTAGGGCTTGTGCCTGTATGATAAGGCGCCCTATTAGGGGTAATGTTAGACTAGCGATAATCTATACGCTAAGTCGGTTGGTATTGCACTTCCATCTTCAATGGAGTGTCTGGGGTTTTGTAGAATCACTTACGAAGTCGGTATTATCTTTACGACGATTTGTGTTTAAACTCATGGTTCGGTGAGGTTCTTGTAGAAAACACAAGGTATAAAAATAGTATATTCTTCTGAAGTTTTACATGATGAAGATCAGGTATGAATCGCACAAGTCTTCTAATGACGATAGCTAACTCTGTTCTGCCCGTCTACCATCTCTGTTACAAGTTTATGAAGGAACAGACAGTAGTTCGAACATATGAACATACTATCAGATGACATAGTTTCATACGAACACACAATCGAATGAGACACGCTACAGATCACGTAGGCCGTTTGAATAATAGGTCGGGTAGTTGTCTCAAGCAGGGAGCTTGGGACTAATGTTTATAAACAATTGAATGACTACAGGTGACGGCATGTTATCTTAGCCTACATACTTATTGTATACGTCATCTTTAGCGTCTCTAGTCTGATCACATTCCTGCAAGCAATCTGGTTGACCTCTTTAGTTTTAGACTTTTATATATATGGACTAACATTCCATATTTTTATTATGTAAACACTTACATATATATATATATATATATATATATATATATATATATATATATATATATATATATGTAAATGTATGTATGTATGTACATATAATGTATTAAGAGCTCACAACATCTCAGTTGATGTTGCTTTGTTTTAACAGTATCATCTTACTTATTATTGCGTCATATCATTATAATTATGTAGGCTACCACTATCTAATATTTTTTTTCACATTTTCTTTACCGAAATATAGATCCACTAGTTAAGTGTAATGCCTCCTGCATGTGCATAACGATGAGATGTAGCAGCAAACTAAATAGTTTTACTTGTCTGATTTGGAATTAATTCGTAGCCCCAAACCAGAGTTAAAGTTCCTTGGTGGGTCCTTCAAGAATGAAAAGAGGCCATCGTGAATTTGCATGCGGATATCTCACCCCTGTTTTAGAGTAACTTGCCATATGGTTTGCTAAATTCGACCATTCAAACAATTTCTTTCCCTCCATTTCTACGAAATTAACAGATAGACTGTATAATAAAAGTCGTTCAAATATGGCAGCAAAAAACTATTTTAAATGTCTTAATTACTGTTTTGTTATTTAACTTACATTAAAGGGGAATGATGCTTTCATAATACATTTACACTCATTGCTTAACTGATACTCTGTATTGCAAAAAATAAGCGACAGTCACAACAATGAAACATTACCAGTGGTTTTATTTTCAATATTCAATTTCCTTATCTAAATTATATTTTAATGTTGATGAGTACTTCTATGGCAGAAAATATCGCTCTAAGTTTTAAGAATATGCTTATTTTTACCGCAGATGACTTTCGTCCCTTATTTTTTAATATATTTTTAATTTTATTATCCATAAGCGCGTTCATTGCTTTCACTTTCGTTCGACTTTTACCTATATATCTATATAAATCTAAGTATTAAAGAATTATGATTTCTTAAAAGCAATAATACCAAGTAATAAAAAGATAGGGTTCAAAATGAAAACAAAGACTATTCAGTTTCGTACAATTGGTATTAGTCGGGTAGGCGATTAATCTTATTCTTACTTTAAAAAGCAGTTAAAACTTCTGAATAGAAACAACGGGATTAAAATCCAAAAATAATTTCGTAAGAAATGGAAAGATCACTAAGCACCTGCTATAA
>NC_087216.1:56826231-56833731 GCF_015104395.2 Macrobrachium nipponense
ACTGGAATTTCAAGGCACTACGATTTAGGATCGATCCCTGAATGGTTGAGCGGTGAAGCCGCGGGACTGAGCACAATGGACATAAAGGTGAGTCATTAAATACTTTCACTTATACCTTCCTTTTCAGGACTGTGTGCTGATGTAGTGAACCTTTTATCACTATTTAATAATTTATTGATTCATTTATAAGATGTATTACTATTTCAGTCATGAAGATATGTTAATGAGGGTTATATCTTTTTTGACAGGAACTTTGTCAGCCATTGTTGTATATTACGGAATGAAGACTATTATTAACTGTGAGACTTTATAATTTGTGGAGCGAATCTAGTTTTTCTATGATAGCTATTTTTGTAGTCCAGAGATTAATTCAGTGCCTAAATTAATTTTCTGTAATTTTCTCGTGTAATGATTAGAGATTTCAAGCCGGTAACGCTAACCTTGTTACGTATAGGGGGGAATTTGCCCCCTTAACACACACACACACACACACACACACACACACACACACATATATATATATATATATATATATATATATATATATATATATATATATATATATATATATATATATATATATATATATGTGTGTGTGTGTGTGTGTGTGTGTGTACGTGTATGTATTTATTTCCATTATTTATTCATTAGTCTTATGTTATATTGCTCAATAAGGGAGGGATTAAAAAATATTAAAATCAAGAATTTATTCACTCTTTATCTTTCACCTGATGAATGATTACAACGTCAATTGCTTTTCACAGCGCCTATTTTAATTCTCCCAAATACCTTATGTCAAAGGTCTTTTTTTTTTCAGAAGTTCAGTTATGTAGTGAACTCACCGAAAACTAGAAATGGTTTAATTGATCCCCATAAAAATTATATTCATACACAACTTTAATTCATCTATAAATTTTTACATGTCCCAATTTCATCCACTTCGATACTCACTTTCCTTCAGGATTTAAAGGAAAGGGAAATGATTTTTAAAAAAAAAGTTTCTCTGCTTTTCACCATAAACGATAATAGAAATCAATGTTACAACATGATACCTTCGGTCAATATAAAAGGATTCAGCATTTTGTGGGATGGACCAAAGCGCTGACTTTGCCTGATTGACCAGTCCGCCTGTGATATTATTTTGGCGTCATCTTTTCTTTCCACAGAGAAAGAAATAATCTTCTACAAACTGCTGCTTGTTTCTATCCAGCGTACAAACACACACAAACAGACACACACACACTATATATAAGTATATATATATATATCTGATATATATATATATATATATATATATATATTATATATATATATATATATAGATATATATATATATATATATATATATATATATATATATATATATATATATATATATATTTCTATAGGAATTGCCTTAAAATTCCCAATACTGATGGTATTAACATCTTGTAACCAGTGTTTTATTAATCTCTTCCTTTAAATCAGTTCGTAGTTAAGTTGCATATAGTTAGGCTTATATTTTGATAGACGATAATCACCCAAAAAATAAAAATAAAAGAAATTAACTAAATTTTATTCAAGATAAGTGATTTTGTTTGAATCATAGTTCGTGAACATTCATTAAAAGAGAAACATGATTTAGGTGATGAGGTCATGCTGATGGAAAGATATTTCAACAAATGCATCATTCATATTGAAATGTCTGCAGTTTTTTCGGTTTTCTCATTCCTTTACCTGCTGTTTTTTTTATTTATTTTTTTTATTTTTTTTATTTTTTTTTTTTTTTTTCGAGGTGACAGGAAGTAACCTCAGCTGATATCGAAGCCGGTTGAGATTGTCTGCAGAGAGACTCCATGCTAAAACGTTCATATTCTTTTTTTTTTTTTTTTTGTTTACTTTATGAACTGATATTTACAACTCTTTTCTTTTATATAAGTTGGCTTTATTATTTCCCGATGTAGCTACAATTACAAGACGGGCAAGATGGCGCTTTTATGGCTATGATCATGAAAATGCAGTCTTGTAAAGTTTATAAACACAAGTTACTAAATTCAAGAACACTGTCGGCTTTCTTTGGTCAATATTCAGTACTTAGTTTGATATCTGCTTTTATTTTTTCCTGTGATTTGGCATCTTCGGCAGCCTCCGCGTTTCTTGGTGACATTTTTAATATATAAAGTCTAAACCAAGCGTTGAAATTGTTCAGAAAATTCTAATCGGAAAATGGAAAATTAACGAAGAATATATGTATTTATAATAATTTCTTAAATACAATCTGAGCTTATTAGAAATTACATACGTGTAATAAAAATTCGACACTTTCGTTAACAACTTTTTTTTTTTTTTTTTTTTTTTTTTTTTTTTTTTTGCTTTTTTTTTTTGGCTTTAGAAACGTGGCAATTATACCTTGTTAACACCCTTTTCAGAGTTTCTAAAAGTTCATAAGAAAAAAATCCTTATCTCGGCGTTCTACGAAGGGCATAGGAAATAAACCGACATTATTATACGGCTGCTCGGCGGCTGAGGGTAGATCGATATCATAATGATGTCATTCTCGCCCCGTTTTCTTCGTAAAAGCAAAGTGATGAAATCCTTGGTGTGACCCGTAGCGTTAGCCCTTACAGATACTTTTTATTTTTTGTCTCTTATTTAATCTTTTTTCTCTCTCTCACCGAGGCGTCTGAAGAGATGAGCAAACTTGAAACTGTTTGGTCAAGTCCCTCGGGTCATTGCGTATGCATTCAAGGCCACCCCACTTCAGAACAATTCAAAAGCAAACCATGAATATTCAAGGGAGCGTCTGCCATTCTTTTGTCATTATATGGAGACAACATAAGAGTGACGAAGGCTGTCCTAGAAGACCTCATTACTTGTTTTTGTTTTTTTTTACCTTTTTTTTTGGGGGGGGGGCCTATTATTGGTGGCTGCAAGAATTTCGTAAGTATTTTGTTGATGGTTTTTTGAACAATGTTTTTTGAACAAATTCTTGCAGCCACCAATACCTAATTTTAATGTCCCTAAAAGACTATTTTATGTCACAATCCCCTATATATCTGACTTGAAATTTACATCCAGCATTAAACGAATCATTGAACATGAGATACCATGCCTTAAAGTCAAACTCATATCCAGCAATCCCTGCACAATTGGTTCCTTTTTTAACTATAAAGATCGCCTTCAGCCTTTTATGCGATCCAACGTTATATATTAAATACATGCCCTGGATGTCCGGGCTCTTTCGTCGGATCAACTCGAAGGCTGTTAAGGGTCAGATATTGCTCTCACTTGGGCTTCAGCTTTCGCACTGGTCAGAGAATAAAACAACCTGAATTTTCCAACATCAGGAATCATTCTTTTAATTGCAAAATTGAAGTACAAAAAGAACAGTTTTCCATAATAGACCATGTCAAACATCCTGACCATTTAACCACCCTTGAATCCTTATATATCAAGAGGCTTGTTCCCTCTCTTAACAGTAACACGTCCTCAACAACTCTGTACCTGGCATAGTTGAAGTCGTTACTTTTAACTTGTCTTAGTTCATTCCATCTTCTCTCCTCACAATGAACGGTTGGTGTTTAAGCAGTCTCTTTTAACCTGTTTTATCATTTTTACTTTGTCTTTTATGTAATTTTAAGACTATTTTTAATATATGTGAATCCTGTTTTTTACACTTTTATTGTTGTTATTTATGAATATGTCTTTATCTTCACAGGCTGATGATGCACAGAGAATTTCATGTGCGAAACGTTTTCTTAGAATAAAATTTATTTTTTAATCGTTATATCATGGACATTCACTGGAGGTTTTACTATATATATATATATATATATATATATATATATATATATATATATATATTATATATATATATGTATATATATATATATATATATATATATATATATATATATATATATATATATATATATATATATATATATATATATATATATAGATATATATATATATCTATTTATATATATATATATATATATAGATATATATATATATATATATATATATATATATATATATATATATATATATATAGATATATAGATATATATATAGATAGATATATATATATATATATATATATATATATATATATATATATATATATATATATATGTATATATATATCTATATATATATATATATATATATATATATATATATATATATATATATATATATATATCTATATATATTTATATATATATCTATAAATATATATATATATATATATATATATATATAGATATATATATATATATATATATATATATATATATATATATATACATATATATATATATATATATATATATAATATATATATATATATCTATATATATACCACGATTTTTAGTGACATAGGATACTTGTAGCTTAAAAACATAAAAACATATAAGAATAAGGAAAGTGATGCGAGCCAGAACAGAGAAACTTATACCATTGCAGCTAAAAGGGATTTAAAGATGTTGATATATACTCCATTTGCCAGAACGTCCACCTAAAGTCTAGGTATTATTTTCCTTGGCTATGCCAGGGATAACTGTAGTAAACCGTGAAGCATTCTAGCTATTTAACTGTCAGTGTTGTCCGTCTCATAAAAATTCCTGCACTTTCCACACGGAGATCCCCCTCCCCCACCACCACCCCATGGCCCACCCATTCCCATCCTTGCCCCTTGTTTTGTCTGGAAAATGACTTTGGTGTTGCTCAGATTCAGCAGAATAAAGGCCGAGGCTTTTTATCGTTTTCCAATCTCAGCCCAACACGCAATGAAGTCTCCCGGTGCAAACACTTCCATTGACTCCCTTGGGGGAGGTCGTTCCCTTTTTATATTCTGGATCTCGCTAACTTCCTTGAAACATTTCTTCTTGTACGTTGTCTTTTTTATGTTTACGGTTTTTTTTCGTCCCTTTTTTATCTCTGTATATCCTCTTCTTATCCGGTAACCTACCCACCCAATACTCTTGCTCTCATAGCATATTTTTGTCTTTAAAGATTTTTCTTTTAGTTTTCGCTAGCAATTGTTCTCTCTCTCTCTCTCTCTCTCTCTCTCTCTCTCTCTCTCTCTCTCTCTCTCTCTCTGTTATCCAAAACTTTTCCCTTACTCGTCATAGTTTTCCTCAGCTGACCAACTGCCCTGCCCTCCTGCACGACAATGACCTTGGAGATAACGACGCCAACTTTCTGCACAGTTTAATATATCGATTCTTCTCTCTCCAGGTCTCTGTGACGTGATGTTGCAATGAAAGGTCTTTTTGACACTTCGATATAAATGCTTCGCATTTTGCTTTTGCTTCGCCTCTTTGGTGTCGTCATGGAAGATTCTTATTGGAGAACTGGCAAGAAACTGGTAAGGAGAATCGAACAGTTCCTCAAAAGATGTCACTGTATATCCGTATATTCAAAAACATATTGACACTTGCATCAGTCTGGATGTTTTGCAATAAGAAATTTGTTCGATATGACGTTGCCCAAGCAACCGGAGTCAACAAATTTGTTTTCCGGTTTTGCTTTTTGCAAGACACAGACGTTCTCAACTTTGGTTATGAATTCACATTTTTCTACGTCGAAAATGTTAATAAAGTCGATGAATTAAACATCGGTTAAAAGGTCTACATTTCAGTATTGTCGGTAACAATAATGAACTGCACGGGGAGAGAGAGAACAATTTTTTTCCTGTTTTTTCACCTTTCGGGTAAACAATAACCTCGTTAGAGTTACAAATTACCAAGACTACCCAGCACTATGAGACAGACTTATTTTTCATGTAGAAGAAGGCATTTTCTGTTTCTTAAATTTACTCTCCGTATAGAAATGATTATGTCACTTCACCGATTCAAAGGATCTATGATATCTAAAGCATATCAGCCGTAATAATCATCTTTTTAATTACCGTTGGAATTATTGACGCGTAGCTTAGCTCTCATAACAAGCAATTATAAGATAGAATTTAACGTTAAAAATAAAAACCGGTTAACCATCTTAGAAACACTGCATGAGAATATATATATGAATTTTGATCATAATATAAACAAACAATAATCTACAAAATATAATTTAATATCCAGCTCGCTCGACCAAGGAAATAAAACAGGAAAGGAACTGTCCAGCTGTCTAAGGCGCCACTGAAGTTACTGGTTCTCGGTTTCCGGTGTATCAAGTCGGCTAAGTGACGAACCACTTATTTAATTATTTTTCCTATTCGTTATTATTTCCGAAGTGGAGCTAATTGGATGTTAAAAGATACTTTTAGCTTAATGTTTTTTTTTTTTCACACACACACACCTCTATATATATATAATATGATATATATATATATATATATATATATATATATATATATATATATATATATATATATATATATATAAATTTCGAGCTATAGATGTCCTTTAATATCAATTCGCTCTACCTCGGAATTATTATATTTCCATATATGTAAACCGAAGGGGAAGTATTTAGTTGATAATAATTTCGTCCTCTTGTGGGTAAGTTCCGAGGTAAAGTGAATTATATATTAAAAGACTTTTGTAGCTCGGATAATTTATATGTGATAATCATTCATATATATATATAATATATATATATATATATATATATATATATATATATAATATATATATATATATATGGTAACATTCAAATAAATCATGCTAACCAGAAATTTTCAAAATAAAAAAGAAAAAAGATAATGGTTATAAAAATAAATAAAAAAAATGCTAGTTTATTTTGCTCCAATCTCTCTTATTTACATTTTCATTCTTAAACGTAATATAAAAATCGAAAAAAAAATCAAAGGGGTGTGGATTAAGCTGAGTCACTGTTCTGGTAGGAAGAAGGCTTACTCCGATTACACTGTCTCCTGAAGCCTCTCCTCCATTTTTAGAAAACTCTCTCTCTCTCTCTCTCTCTCTCTCTCTCTCTCTCTCTCTCCTCTCTCTCTCTCCTCCTTCCTCCTCTCCTCCTCTCCTCCATTCTCTCTCAGGGAAGATGAAAATTAGTGTCCGATTACTGTTCCAGTTAAGAGCAACCATCAAGTACCAACGAGACCAAGATTTGACCTTTATGGAAGCTGGGATAACCATACATACATATAATATTCATCGGATGAGGGTTGGGAATCAAGAGTTGATAACCATAATACAATTGATTTCCGACCTTTCACTTTACCTTATGGCACTGTATTTGAATAAGGGTTCGAACAAATAATAATAATAATAATAATAATAATAATAATAATAAAATAATAATAATAATAATAATAATAATAATAATAAAAGGCAAAATGACAACAGGAGAATCAGGTGCCAAAGGTTTTATTTATAATATGTAACCATCAATTATCTCAGCAGGTAATTATCAATGATTATTTTTAGCAATGTCGTTCTTTAAGGTGTATTTAACGCCTTTTGCCTTTTTTCTCAGCCCAACCAAATGCGTATCATCAAGAGTGAATCTCACTGACCGAAAAATGTGAGATCCTTTGGAAATAATGGA
>NC_087216.1:56838731-56881231 GCF_015104395.2 Macrobrachium nipponense
TATGTGTAAAAAGTTCACTCCTAACTCCATCTATTGTTTCTTTTTGGTGTTTGGTGAGAGCTGCCATGGACTCTGGAGTGTTGACTGGCAGTTTCATCTCCTGATTTTACTGTGTTCGTCCTTGGAGACAAAAGTTTTCTTAGGAGGATAAGGTTCCTCTTCTAGTCAGTACGGGCCTGACTTGCATGCCTCCCACACTTTAAGCTGCTTGGATTACCTGGATTACCTTTTGTGATGTGGGCTCAGTTCCTGTGCCACCCACGGCGTTCTGAGCTATTGTAGCCTACCCTAGGCTAGTGTTTGGAGTGAGGTGTGGACTTCCTGCGGACTCAGGACGACGCAGAGGAATTATTCACGGCCGAGTGGACGCAGGAAGGGCACCTCTGCATCCTCCAGACGTTTTCTTCGCCTGTGCGGCAGTTTGTGGGGGCATTGTGGCCCGAGGAGGAACGTAGGGAGTCTGTGAACAGGTAAATATACTTTTGTGGTATTTATCAGGGTGGCACCATTAGTTGTATACCCTGTTGCTACCTGTGCTCCAGAACTCCTCCGCTAGCGGTGATGTGACGAGTGACGCCGTACCTGGTAGCTTGCCGTGATACCGTGTCAGACTTCCCCCAGTGCTATGACCCTCAGCCTAGCACCTTTGGATGCCAACAAGTGTGGTGTAACCCTTTGTTCTCTCTATAAACTGTGAGGAGCTTTCTGTGGTTTCATTATTTTTGAAGTTCTCGTATAGAACATTTTATTTGAAACCCCTATCCTAGGGAATGTTAATGTTAAGTTTAGCTTTAATAATATTAGGTAGGAATTTAAGTGTTTTCTTTCTGTATGTCTACTCCTTCCTTCCTAACCTTATTTAGTTATAGGTAGGTTATTTGGGCCCTTTAATTTTATTACCTTGTGTTATTTTACTACTATGTTAGGGATATAGTTTAGAGGTTAGGTAATCTACTGGATTTAATTTAAGGACTGTATATTTGTCCTATAGTCACAAGGCTGACGGTTGCTTATTTTATTGCTTTGTGTAATAAATATTGTTAAGTTTTCTCTCGTGTTTTCGTCTCCATTGACCTATATTATTGGACACTGTATTACTGCCCTCTCTTTCCGGGCCGGGTGCTTTAAAGAACTTGCAACCACGGCCCCACAAGGGTCGTAATAATTGGCGACCGTGACAGGATTGAGAGCTCAGGGTGTTCAGTAATTGGGTCTGTGGACGGCACTCGAGTGAGCGCTTCAGTATTTGTTACCTTTTTGGGTAGTATTGCCTTCCCCCCCGAATTATCTAATTTTGCATGATGGAGGAATTACTTTTGATCCGGGCAGAGTTTTTGGGGTCGGCTGATTGTTTGAAGCATCTGCCGGTTTGAGTAAGAAACTTTTTAATAGAGTGTGCACGGTGGTTGGTATTGTGGTGAAGTCTTCGGACTCAAAGAAGGAAGTTTTGTCCTTAATCAGGAGTAAGGTTAGTCAGGACATGGCTGACGCAGAGCATTTGGTAGCGATAGGGAGGATGATTTAGGAAGTGTTAGTGAAGGGAGTGTGGATATGGATAGAGACAATGTGAGTGTGGCAGCTGGTCTAACCTTATTTGAAGATCCTCCTCATATCGGGTTACCCTGTATGAAGGTCCTGCAAAATTTTGCCCGAAGGTCCCCTTAAAGGTAGTGGGAATTTATCATAATAATCCTTTTTTGCCTCTTAACTTCTGTATCAGTGGAACCTGTCCCCCTTTCTAATGTTTTGGGCGGGTGAATCTAAGGAAGGGACAGAGAATTTTAAGTTAATATGTAAACGCATAGAGTTGCGTAAAAATTGAGTTTGAGGAAAACGAGAGGGCTAGGTGGTCATGAGAGGGAGATGGTAAACTTTAATTTGGAAATGGCTAGGCTACAGAGAGCAAATATGGCTAGCTCACCAAAGGTAGAGGTTAAGGAGAAATTTAATTTAGGTGCGGCACTTAATTAGTGCCTATGTTTGATGAGAAGAACGTCCCAGAGTTCAAGGCGTTTGAGCGTGTGGCTACCCGATTGTCTTGGCCACAGAGATGTGGACAGTTCTTATCCAGTGTAGGTTGATTGGCAAGGCAATTCGGGTATATAATGCCTTGGAGGAGGGAGTAGCTCGGGACTATCAAAAAGTTAAGAGCTTGGTTTTGAAAGCGTATGACCTGGTTCCTGAGGCCTATCGGCTCAGGTTTCGTAATTACACTAAACACCCTGCACAGTCCTTCGTTGAGTTTGCCCGCGATCAAGGAGGAACAGTTCGATGACTGGTTAAAGAGTCGGCAGGTCGTCACTTTCGCTGCGTTACGCGAACTTCTGCTCCTTGAAGAATTTAAGAAAGCCTGTAGCAGGGAGTTGAGGGTACACCTAGAGGAGGTGAAGGCTACTAAAGTGAGTAGTGCCGCTCAGTTAGCGGATGAGTATGTGTTGAATCATCGGTCTGGTAAGTGGAAATTTCAAGTATGAAATGTTGAGTAACCCTTCGCCTCGCGCCCCCAGTGGTGGTAGGAGAGGAGAAGCCTCTTTGTCGATTCCCCATACCCCTAAAAATAATGTTAACCCTAATTTTGTTTGGTCAGGTGGTAGGGATATGAGTAGAGTCCAAGGAGGGTCTCCTCCCCCTAGAGTTTTTGTTAATAGGGGTTACCCTAATGCAGGTACTACCAGGTCAAATAATAATGAAAATAGAGGTTCAGGTCGTCGAGGAACTTGCTATTGGTGCAACAAACCAGGGCATTTCCAAAGCCAATGCAATGCTCGTCGATATTACCTGGAACGTAATGGTCAAAGTCCTGTGGCTGTAATTCCTGATAGGTCTAATGTAAATAGTAGTGCTGTAGACAGATCTGTTGTAGACAGTAGTAGTGTAGGTAGTAAGGTCAAAGATGTTCCTAATGCTCAATTGTGACTCGAGTTTGATAAATATGTATGGCCTGGAAAGTTGATTTATGATAACTGTGTTGTCCAGGTTAAGTTTCTTAGGGACACCGGTTCTGCCCGGTCGTTGATTTTGAAGACTTCTTTAAATGGTGGTACTAAATATACTGGCAATTTTGTAGTGTTGGGAGGTTTCCCAGATTCAGTTGTCTGCTCCTTTGATTAACGTCCACTTGTCTTTTCCAGGATATGATCAAATAACTGAGTTGGCTGTGGTGGATAGTCTGCCTATCCCTGGAATTGATGGTATCCTGGGGAATGACATGCTGGATGGGGAAGGTCGGGAGCTGTTCCCTATATTGTCCGTTAATGCCAGTCCCGTGGCTGTAACTACTCGTTCTGCAGCAAGAGCTGCTAATCTACTTGATAATGATTATGACTTAATGTTAAGTAGTGTAGAGTTAAATGTAGAAAGGCCCGGGTCAGTAGAGAGTAGTGGAAGTAATGTAGTTAGTCCTTTTAACTTTGATTGTGATAGAGCTGCTTTTATTAAAGCTCAGAAAGATGAATTAATTTGATTTGGGTGATGTCGAGGATCTAACTAAGCCTAGGTTTGGTATTGTAATAGATCTTTTATACAGGTTTAGTCGTCCCGCCACTGATGATGTAAATAAAATTGGTCGTGTTGAACAGATCATAGTGCCGTTTCAGTTCAGAAAATCTGTGTTGGAATTAGCTCACACAAATTTCTTTTCAGGTCATTTGGGCATGTCAAAAACTTTCCACAGTTTGGCTAGATATTTCTGGTGGCCTGGAATGAAAATGAGTGTAAAGCAGTTTATCAGAGAATGTGAGACTTGTCAGGTTATGGGTAAACCTAATCAGGGGATCCCTAAAGCCCCGTTGCATCCCATACCTGCCATAGGTGAACCATTTTCTGAATTAGTAATTGATGTTGTAGTCCCTTACCTAAGACTAAAACTGGTTATGTATATTTACTAACTATCATGGATAGAGCCTCTCGTTTTCCTGAAGCTATACCTATGAGGCGTATTACTTCAAAGTTTGTTTTTGAAAAGTTAATTGATTTCTTTTCCAGAATATGGTCTCCCTCGTGTAATTCAGACCGACTGTGGGACGAATTTCACGAGTAAGGTATTTATTTAGGGGCAAATGTGCTGAACTGGCCATTCAGCACATTACCAGCGTACCTTATCATCCGGAGAGTCAAGGTGTGGTGGAAAGGTTTCATCAAACCCTCAAGTCTGTACTTAAGAAACTTTGTTATGATTCTGATAGCGAATGGGACAAAGTCCTCCTTTTGCCCTCTTTGCTATTAGAAATCACCCTAACTCTTCTACAGGTGTAGCTCCTTTTTTTCGAGTTGGTATTTGGGCACAAAGTTCGAGGACCATTAGAAATTATGTTTGAGATGCTAAAATTCAGCCGGAAGGGGAAGTAAAAGTTGGAGGGTTGGGTGGAAGACTTAAGGTCTAGGATGTTGAATGCCTGGAAGTTTGCCAGGGAGAAGTTTGGAACAGTCTCAATCCCGAATGAAGGTAAATTTTGATAAAAAGGTTAAGGTTCGTTCAATTTGAACCGGGGGAATTAGTATTTAGTGTTGAGTATGGATCCGGACAGTTTTCTCGAGCCGAGGTATAAGGGTCCTTGGAAGGTTCTGAGGAAGTTGTCTTGATGTTAACTATGAATTGAGGCTCCAGGTTCAAGCCGTAAATGCAGAATATTTCATATTAATCGTTTAAAGCCTTATGTGGGTAAGTGTGGTGATCCTTTAGCGATAAGTGTATGAACCAGTGTCTGTGGTAGTTGATGTACCTCCAGAGGAGTCCGATGACTTAGTGTGTCAGGTTCCTTCGGATGCATTAGGGGAAAATATGCAAAATTTGAGAACTGTTGAAAAAAAGTAGTTTAGGACATTTAAATTTTAATCAAAGAAAAGAAGTGCTTAATTTAATCTATTCTTTTTCAGAACTTTTTCAGGATGCCCCAGGAAGAAACCCAGGTTTTGAGCCATGATGTTGATGTGGGTTGGTGCTTCCCCTGTAAAGCAGAGTCCTTACCTGGCTGAACCCTGTAAAATTGGATTTGGTCAGGTAAGAGATCAACTACATGTTGAAGCATGACCTTATTCAGCCATCAGTGAGTCCCTGGAGTTCTCCCATAGTACTGGTAAAGAAGGCGGATGGTAAGTTCCGCATGTGTGTGGATTATCGGAAGGTTAATACCCACACCAAAGATGATTCTTTTCCATTACCTCAGTATTGATGACTGTCTGGATCGGATCGGGTCTGCCAAGTTTATTACCAAATGGGATCTGTAAAAGGGTACTGGCAGGTTCCATTGTCCGATCGTGCTCGTGAGATATCTGCATTTGTTACTCCTTTCGGACTTTACGAATGTAAGGTTTATGCCCTTTGGCATGAAGAATGCTGCATGCACTTTTCAGAGATTAATGAATAGGGTCATTTGTGGTCTGGAAGGAACAGAAATTTATATTGATGATTTGGTTTGTTTATAGTGATGACTGGAATACCCTAATGGTAAGGCTTCGTAAGGTTTTTGAAGCTCTAAGGGGTGCTGGACTTGTAGTTAATTTGGCCAAGTGTGAAAGTAGGGCAGGCCAAGGTTTGTTATTTAGGTCACGAGGTTGGTTTGGGTCAGGTGGTTCCAAAACGAGCTAACCTCGAGGCCATTATAAGTTTGAAAAGACCTGGTAATGTTAGAGAGGTAAGAAGAGTGCTGGGCATGACTGGGTATTACAGACGGTTCGTCCGTAATTACTCTGATCTTGCTCAGCCTCTTTACTAGTTTATTAGAAAAAGGAAAGAAATTCTTATGGTCTGATCAGTGTGAAAAAGCTTTTTAACCAACTTAAATCAATATTGGTAACTAATCCTATTTTAACTTCCCCAGATTTTCATAAGCCATTTATCATTGCCGGTGATGCTAGTGACGTTGGTATAGGAGGTGTTCTTTTCCAAAGGAAGGAAAGCGGTGAAGTTCATCCGGTATCTTACTTCAGCAAGAAGTTGCTGGCAGCTGAAAGGCGGTACTCAACCATTGAAAAAGAAGCTCTTTCCTTGGTTCGATCTTTGACTCACTTTAAACCTTATGTAACCAATTTTTATTTTCCCGTGGAAATCTGGACGGATCACAACCCGCTGGTGTTCATCGAACGGATGAAAGGAGCCAACCAAAGGATTTTGCGATGGGCGCTTTTTCTACAAGAATTTAATTTGGTTATTAAGCACGTGAAAGGCTCGGAAAATAAGATTCCTGATGCCCTTTCCAGGACTACTTAAGTATGTTTTGCCTACCCCTCCTCATGCGCTGCCCTGCTCGTTTCTCAAATTTGGTGGTATGAAAAAATTATTCGGTGTAGTATAATTTTGTTTGTTCTTGTGCGTTTCCTATGTAGGTTAAGTTAATAAGTTATCCTTTTGAAACATAACTTAGTCTTGTAGGCGACTACGCCAGTTGCTTGTGAGTTCTGTATATGATTGGTATTTTTGATATGGTATGGATTCTGTCCTTTTAGTAGTTTTTTTTTGTTTTTTTTTATAACGGTGTTATACTAAGACATCTGGAGTGGTGCTGTGTGTGTGGGGTAGGCTAAGGTGTGTATCTGAACTTTATTTAGGTTTAGCTAGATAGGTTTGTTTCTTAGTCTTTAAGGTTTTCTTTGCTGAGGTGTTTTTGCCCATGTTGGTTTGGGTTGTATATGGTAAGATGTATATATATATTTGGTTTGTATATTATGTTTCAGATTACCTGTCTTTCTGTTTCAGGTTTTTGTCATTTTGTTATGTACTCTTTGAGTCTAATTAATAAATAGTCTTTAATGTGCTCTTTTTACAGGTCTTCCATTTATATAAAAAAAAATTTTTTTGCTTGTTCAAAAATTTTTTTTTTTCCTTCGGGGAGGAAGTATCAGGTATTAACGTAATTGTCATTAATTTTGTTTTAGTCTCAGCCTTGTGATTTACTTTGTAATTGTTGATTTATTTAAGGTTAAGTTTGGTTTTTCTTGTAACAAGGCTGTGTTGCTAAAGACGTTTAGTGGCCTACTCCCCGGCATTGGTATGTGTAAAAAAGTTCACTCCTAACTCCATCTATTGTTTCTTTTTGGTGTTGGTGAGAGCTGCCATGGACTCAGGAGTGTGACTGGCAGTTTCATCTCCTGATTTTACTGTGTTCGTCCTTGGAGACAAAAGTTTTCTTCGGAGGATAAGGTTCCTCTTCTAGTCAGTACGGGCCTGACTTGCATGCCTCCCACACTTTAAGCTGCTTGGATTACCTGGATTACCTTTTGTGCTGTGGGCTCAGTTCCTGTGCCACCCATGGCGTTCTGAGCTATTGTAGCCTACCTAGGCTAGTGTTTGAGTGAGGTATGACTTCCTGCGGACTCAGGACGACGCAGAGGAATTATTCCCGGCCGAGTGGACGCAGGAAGGGCACCTCTGCATCCTCCAGGACGTTTTTCTTCGCCTGGTGCGGCAGTTGTGGGGGTGGGGCATTGTGGCCCGAGGAGGAACGTAGGGAGTCTGTGAACAGGTAATACCTTTTGGTATTTATTTCAGGGTGGCCCCATTAGTTGTATACCCCTGTTGCTAACCTGTGCTCCAGAACTCCCTCCGCTAGCGGTGACGTGGACGAGTGACGCCGTACCTGGTAGCTTGCCGTGATACCGTGTCAGACTTCCCCCAGTGCTATGACCCTCAGCCTAGCACCTTTTGGATGCCAACAAGTGTGGGTGTAACCATGTTCTCTCTCTAAACTGTGAGGAGCTTTTCTGTGGTTTCATTATTTTTGAAGTTCTCGTATAAGAACATTTTATTTGCCCCTATCCTAGGGGTGTTAATGTTAAGTTTAGCTTTATAATATTAGGTAGGAATTTAGTGTTTTCTTTCTGTATGTCTACTCCTTCCTTCCTAACCTTATTTAGTTATCGGTAGGTTATTTGGGCCCTTTAATTTATTCCTTGTTGTTATTTTACTACTATGTTAGGGAATATAGTTTTAGAGGTTAGGTAATCCACTGGATTTAATTTAAGGACTGTATATTTGTCCTATAGTCACAAAGGCTGACGGTTGCTTATTTTATTGCTTTGTGTAATAAATATTGTTAAGTTTTCTCTCGTGTTTTCGTCTCCATTGACCTATATTTATTGGACACTGTATTACTGCCCTCTCTTCCGGGTGCTTTAAGAACTTGCACCACGGCCCACAAGGGTCGTAATATTATATATATATATATATATATATATATATATATATATATATATAATATATTATATATATATATATATATTATATATATTACAGTACTCGACAAGATATTAGGCTGCTTAGCGTCAAGCGGCCTAATATCTTGTCGAATTTTGAAGGAACGGAAAAGTTGGGAAGAAATTTCGTCAGTGCATTAATCTGCCTACAGCACGTTGAGAAAGAGGTGGAGCTTGGACACTGACAACGAGAGAGCTCTCAGTCACTTGAGGTTTAATAAGCGGCGTTATATAATTTTTAGGGTCAGCGCTCTCTCCTCGTCAGTGTTCAAGCTCCACCCCTTTCTCCACGGATTGTAGGCGGCCTAATGCACTGACAAAATGTCTTCCCATCTTTTCCGTTCCTTCAGAGTTCGATAATATATATATATCTCTTATGAGTGATGATTCGTGAATAATTGTAAAGATCCCGTCATCCATTCTTGAATATTTATGAGGACGTTGTGCAATTAGAGCCTGAATAGCTCAGGCAAAGATGCAATATTCATTACTACCTTTAAAGAATGCATCCCCTATTTGACTAGTTCATTTATATTTGTAAGTATCAGCAATAGAAGAGTTCCGTGGAAATTGGAGACGAATAATAAATATTAAAACCAGGGCTTGAATGAAGAGCATCTTTATTTGCGCTAGTTTCGGAGATTTACTTTCCTCCGTCATTGGGCAATCTATAATGGAATATTATTTACAAATAATATCAATAACGTAATATAAGTTACATTAAAACAAAGCAAAATAATATAAAATTACACAATTACAAGACATAATAACCTAAACCCGCAGCAAAATCTTAAAATATAGAGAAATACTCAATTTGTTGTCAAAGCGAGCAGAAAAAAAAATATAAAAACAGCAATTCAACAGACCTTTCATTATTACAAAGAGAGGGTTTATCTCTTAGGGTATATAGAGACTCAACCACTCCGAGCTCCATTGCGCTGGCTCTGCAAATAAGGACTGAAAAGGAATCTACATTGATAGGATGGTCATATTCTTCAGAGTGTTGGCGAATATCACTAAATGGTGGTTTGCTTTATGGCCTATTTGCCTTAACAGATCTTCCGAGATGTTCGAAGATGCGAACCCTGAACTGCCGTTTAGATTTTCCAATGTACATTGCACTACAGCTATGACACTTATACTTATACACAATAGCTGAATGCAGTTCAGTTGGTATCACATCCTTGAACCTGAAGAATTTTTGTAATGTAGATTTAGGCTTAAATATCACTCGAATGTTTATTTGTGGGTAGAATTCTTGCAAAAGTTTGGTTAATCTTTTTTTAACATTAAAGGACCTATCTCCAAGAAACGTGATGGGAAAATACATAATTGCTCTGTTGCCAGTGACAGTTGTAGGTTTTGGAACTAATAATTTTTGAAGCTCCTTTCCTATATACGTATTAGTAAAACTTTTGCCAAAGCCATTCAAAAATAAGCATTGCTTGATGAAATTAAACTCTAGGTTCATATTAACATAATTTGAACATATATTAAAAGCACTCGATGTTAAGGTCGTAATCAAATTTCTCTTGAACTGAACAGGAATAAATGAGGACATTTTGGTGGTCAAACCCGTGAAAGTCGGTTTCCTATAAACAGATGTGGTAAACCCGTTTTCACTGTGGCTGATTAGTGTATCAAGAAAAGCCAGCTTTCCTTCTGCCTCGGTTTCTGAAGTGAATTCGATATTGCTGTGCTTTGAGTTCAAGTATTCTAAAAACAGTGAAATGTGGTTATTAGATCTAAAGATTAAGAATGTGTCATCGACATATCGCCTGTACATCAGAGGTTTGAAATCTTCGGGACATTCATTCAACCATTCCTCTTCATTATGACCATCCTATTAATGTAGATTCCTTTTCAGTCCTTACTTGCAGAACCAACGCAATGGAGCTCGGAGTGGTTGAGTCCCTATATACCCTAAGAGATAAAACCTCTCTTTGTAATAATAAAGGTCTGTTGAATTGCTGTGTTTTTAGATTTTTTTTTCTGCTCTCTTTGACAACAGTGTATTTCTCTATATTTTAAGATTTTGCTTCGGGTTTAGGTTATTATGTCTTGTAATTGTGTAATTTTATATTATTTTATTTTCCTTTGTCAATTTTAATGTAACTTATAGTAATTATGTAATTTTATCTTATTTTGCTGTTTTAATGTAACTTATATTACGTTATTGATTTTAATTGTAAATAATATTCCATTATTTACAAAGATGCTCTTCATTCAAACCCTGGTTTTAATATTTATTATTTATAAGTATTTATCAATTCATTCTGTTTTTAATTTATAATTCTTATTCTTTTCTAATAACTCATGTTTTCTGTAACTTCTTTCAAAGAATGCTATATTCTTTATAATCTTGAATTTCAAGTCAGTAGCCTCTGCAGGCTTGTATAATAATAATAATAATAATAATAATAATAATAATAATAATAATAATAATAATAATAATAAAATAATATAATTATATTATTATTATTATTATTATTATTATTATTATTATTATTATTATTATTATTATTATTATTATTATTATTATTATTATTATTATTATTATTATTATTATTATTATTATTATTATTATTATTATTATTATATATATATATATATATTTTTTTTTTTGCTCTATCACAGTCCTCCATTCGACTTAGGAGTCCATCATCTTCTTACTATGTGTGCCGTTTCTAGGATCACACTCTTCTGCATGAGTCCTGGAGCTACTTCAGCCTCTAGTTTTTTCTAGATCCTTTTCAGGGATCTTGGATCATGCCTAGTGCTCCTATGATTATTGGGTACGATTTCCACTGGCATATCCCATATCCTTCTTATTTCTATTTTCAGATCTTGATACTTATCCATTTTTTCCCTCTTTCTCTTCAACTCTGGTGTCCCATGGTATTGCGACATCAATGAGTGATACTTTCTTCTTGACTTTGTCAATCAACGTCACGTCTGGTCTGTTTGCACGTATCACCCTATCCGTTCTGATACCATAGTCCCCAGAGGATCTTTGCCTGATCGTTTTCTATCACTCCCTCAGGTTGGTGCTCGTACCACTTATTACTGCAAAGGTAGCTGATGTTTCTTGCACAGGCTCCAGTGGAGGGCTTTTGCCACTGAATCATGCCTCTTTTTGTACTGGTTCTGTGCAAGTGCCGGGCATTCACTTGCTATGTGGTTTATGGTTTCATTTTTTGTATTGCACTTCCTACATATGGGAGAGATGTTATTTCCGTCTATCGTACTTTGAACATATCTGGTTCTTAGGGCCTGATCTTGTGCCGCTGTTATCATTCCTTCAGTTTCCTTCTTTAGCTCTCCCCTCTGTAGCCATTGCCAATTGTCATCGCTGGCTAGTTCTTTAGTCTGTCTCATGTATTGTCCGTGCATTGGTTTGTTGTGCCATTCCTCTGTTCTTACTGTCTTTCTCCTGTCTCTGTATATTTCTGGGTCTTCGTCTACTTTTATTAGTCCTTCTTCCCATGCACTCTTTAGCCACTCGTCTTCACTGGTTTTTAGATATTTGCCCCAGTGCTCTGTTTTCGATGTTAACGCCAGGGTCCTCTATACTTAGTAGTCCTCTCCCTCCTTCTTTCGCTGTTATGTATAGTCTGTCCGTATTTGCTCTTGGGTGTAGTGCTTTGTGTATTGTCATATGTTTCCTGGTTTTCTGATCTATGCTGCGGAGTTTGCCTTCGTCAATTCGACTATTCCTGCTCTGTATCTGATTACTGGCACTGCCCATGTGTTTATGGCTTTTATCATATTTCCGGCGCTGAGTATTGACTTGAGTATCGCCTTGAGTCTCTGCATATATTCTTTCTGATCGTGTCCATTCATCTCTTGGTGTTTTATATCTCCTCCTTCCATTATTCCCAGGTATTTGTAATCCAGTTCTCATCTATGTGTTTGATGTTGCTCCCATCTGGTAGCTTTATCCCTTCAGTTCTCGTTACTTTGCCTTTTTGTATGTTGACTAAGGCGCATTTTTTCTATTCCAAACTCCATCCTGAGTCCCCAGATACAATTCTTACAGTCTGGATTAGGGTATCTATTTCCTTGATGCTCTTACCATACAGCTTGATGTCGTCCATGAACATCAGATGGTTGATTCTGTTGCCTCTTTTCTTGAGTTGGTACCCGGCATCCATCTTCTGTAGTACTTTTGTCATGGGAATCATGGCTACTACGAAGAGTAGTGGGGACAGTGAGTCGCCCTGGAAGATCCCTCTCCTGATATTAACCTCTGCTAGTCATATTCCAGAGCTTGTAAGTATTGTATTCCAGTTGCACATTGTATTTTTGAGGAAGCTGATGGTATTTTCCTCTGCCCCATATATTTTCAGGCATTCTATTAGCCATGTGTGTGGTATCATGTCGAAGGCTTTCTTATAGTCTATCCATGCCATGCTTAGGTTGGTTTTCCTTCTCCTACTGTTCTTCATTACCATTTTGTCTATCAGGAGCTGGTCTTTTGTGCCCCTACACTTCCTTCTGCAGCCTTTCTGTTGGGGGGGGTGGGGGATGGTGTTTTATCTCCTCTAGGTAGTTGTATAGCCTTTCACTGATGATACCTGTTAGTAACTTCCACATTGATTGGTAGGCAGATGATAGGCCTGTAGTTACTGGCTATATTTCCCTTACTCTTGTCTTTTTGTACTAAGGATGTTCTTCCTGTGGTCATCCATTTGGGTGCTTGGTGATTTGAGATACAATGCTGGAGTTTGTTCTGCTATTCGTGGGTGTAGGGCCTTGAAGTTTTTGAGCCAGTATCCATGGACTTCATCGGGACCTGGTGCTTTCCAGTTTGGCATTTTCTTTAGTTGGTGTCTGACTGTGTCTGTCGTGATGTCTGTGAATCTTTGTTTTATTCTCCCTGTTTCTTCTTCCTTGACTTCTGGAGCCATGTTGCATGTTTGTTGTGTGATACCGGATTGCTCCATATGTTTTCCAGAGTCTCTTACTTGGTTTCGGCTTCAGGAATTTCTGGGTGGTTGTCTTCCCCTCTTAGTTGGCTGTATAGTTTTCTTTCTGGTTGGTTCCGAATAGTTTTTTCTGTTGGTACCCTTATTCCTGTTTCATGTACCGTTGGATCTTATGTGCTTTGGCCTTAAGCCTCTGTTTTACATCTTCTATGGTGCTGTTTAGTCCCCTCTCTTGTAATTTGTATTTCTCGTTGAGTTGCTTCCCTTGTTTTCTTGCTTCTTAGCCTTTTTTTCTTTTTTCTGCCATCTCTTTCAGTTTACTCAAGTCAGATCTCATCACCATGGTTTGCTTTTCCAGGCGCCTTTTCCAAGGAGGTTGCTGTTTTGGTTTCTGCTGGGTTGGTTGTGCTGGTGTGTGGTGTTCGAATCCCCATCAGTTCTGCTACTAATCTTGCCCCTGCATATGTCAAGTTATTTGTTTCTGTGATACTGGTGGTCTGTATTATGCCCATTATTTCATTGACCTCACTTGTTTTCTCCCTTAATTTCTTGGTGTTGTAGGCTTTCATGGAGGGGATCTTTGTTCTCTCTGTATCTGGCTCCATCCATTGTCTGATCTTTTCTACCCATTCCGTCCTCTCTGTTACTTCGTCGGTGTTTTCTTCGTGTGTCGTTGTTTGATACCTCATCCTCCCTGTCGTCTAGTTTTTCTAGATTCCTTTTCAGGGATCTTGGAATCTTGCCTAGTGTTCCTATGATTATGGGTACAATTTTCCACTGGCATATCCCATATCCTTCTTATTTCTATTTTCAGATCTTGATACTTATCCATTTTCTCTCTCTCTTTCTCTTCAACTCTGGTGTCCCATGGTATTGCAACATCAATGAGTGATACTTTCTTCTTGATTTTGTCAATCAACGTCACGTCTGGTCTATTTGCACGTATCACCATATCAGTTCTGATACCATAGTCCCAGAGGAATTTTGCCTGATCGTTTTCTATCACTCCTTCAGGTTGGTGCCGTTACACTTATTACTGCAAGGTAGCTGATGTTTCTTGCACAGGTTTCCAGTGGAGGGCTTTTGTCACTGATTCATGCCTCTTTTTGTACTGGTTCTGTGCAAGTGCCGGACATTCGCTTGCAATGTGGTTTATGGTTTCATTTTTCGTATTGCACTTCCTACATATGGGAGAGATGTTATTTCCGTCTATCGTTCTTTGAACATATCTGGTTCTTAGGGCCTGATCTTGTGCCGCTGTTATCATTCCTTCAGTTTTCTTCTTTAGCTCTCCCCTCTGTAGCCATTGCCACGTGTCATTGCTGGCTAGTTCTTTAGTCTGTCTCATGTACTGTCCGTGCATTGGTTTATTGTGCCAGTCCTCTGTTCTGTTTGTCATTGTCCTGTCTCTGTATATTTCTGGGTCTTCGTCTACTTATAAGTCCTTCCCATGCACTCTTTAGCCTCTCGTCTTCACTGGTTTTCAGATATTGCCCCAGTGCTCTGTTCTCGATTTTGACGCAGCCCTCTATACTTAGTAGTCCTCTCCCTCCTTCCTTTCGTGTTATGTATAGTCTGTCCGTAATTGCTCTTGGGTGTAGTGTTTTGTGTATTGTCATATGTTTCCTGGTTTTCTGATCTATGCTGCGGAGTTCTGCTTTCGTCCATTCCACTATCCTGCGCTGTATCTGATTACCGGCACTGCCCATGTGTTTATGGCTTTTATCATATTTCTGCCATTGAGTTTTGCCTTGAGTATCGCCTTGAGTCTCTGCATATATTCTTTCCTGATCGTGTCCTTCATCTCTTGGTGTTTTATATCCCCTCCTTCCATTATTCCCAGGTATTTGTATCCAGTCTCATCTATGTGTTTGATGTTGCTCCCATCTGGTAGATTTATCCCTTCAGTTCTTGTTACTTTGCCCTTTTGTATGTTGACTAAGGCGCATTTTTCTATTCCAAACTCCATCCTGAAATCCCCAGATACAATCCTTACAGTCTGGATTAGGGTATCTATTTCCTTGACGCTGTTACCATACAGCTTGATGTCGTCCATGAACATCAGACGGTTAATTCTGTTGCCTCTTTTCTTGAGTTGGTACCCGGCATCCATCTTCTGTAGTACTTTTGTCATGGGAATCATGGCTACTACGAAGAGTAGTGGGGACAGTGAGTTTCCCTGGAAGATCCCTCTCCTGATATTAACCTCTGCTAGTCTTATTCCAGAGCTTGTAAGTATTGTATTCCAGTTGCGCATTGTATTTTTGAGGAAGCTGATGGTGTTTTCCTCTGCCCCATATATTTTCAGGCATTCTATTAGCCATGTGTGTGGTATCATGTCGAAGGTTTTGTTATAGTCTATCCATGCCATGCTTATGTTGGTTTCACTTCTCCTACTGTTCTTAATTATCACTTTGTCTATCAGGAGCTGGTCTTTTGTGCCCCTACACTTCCTTCTGCAGCCTTTCTGTTGGTGGGTGATGGTGTTTGTCTCCTCTAAGTAGTTGTATAGCCTTTCCTTGATGATACCTGTTAGTAACTTCCACATTATTGGTAGGCAGGTGATAGGCCTGTAGTTACTGGCTATATTTCCCTTACTCTTGTCTTTTTGTACTAAGGATGTCATTCCTGTGGTCATCCATTTGGGTGCATGGTGATTTGAGATACAATGCTGGAGTTGTTCTGCTATTCGTGGGTGTAGGGCCTTGAAGTTTTTGAGCCAGTATCCATGGACTTCATCGGGACCTGGTGCTTTCCAGTTTGGCATTTTCTTTAGTTGGTGTCTGACTGTGTCTGTCGCAATCTCTGTGAATCTATGTTTTATTCTCCATGTTTCTGCTTCCTTAACTTCCTCGAGCCATGTTGCATGTTTGTTGTGTGATACCGGATTGCTCAATATGTTTTCCCAGAGTCTCTTACTTGGTTCGGCTTCAGGAATTTCTTGGTGGTTGTCTTCCCCTCTTAGTTGGCTGTATACTCTTTTCTGGTTAGTTCCGAATAGTTTGTTCTGTTGGTATCCCTTATTCCTGTTCATGTACCGTTGGATCTTATGTGCTTTGGCCTTAAGCCTCTGTTTTACATCTTCTTTTGTGCTGTTTAGTCCCCTCTCGTGTACTTTGTATTTCTCGTTGAGTTCTTCCCTTGTTTTCTTGATCTTCTTCTTCTTCTTCTTCTTCTTTTTGTTTTTATTATTATTATTATTATTATTATTATTATTATTATTATTATTATTATTATTATTATTATTATTATTATTATTATTATTAAATCAGATTATACCTTATAATCAATGTTTGATATAGCAATCTTCATTGTTTTTTTTTAATGCCATAGCTTGCGTTAATTCTTTTAGCAGTCTTAAAAATTCACCAGAGGGACGAGACTCAAAAGCTTTTCATTACCTTAATTGTTATCACATCTGTGACATATCATACAAGTTGGCTGTAATCTTTAATCCGCAATCTTACTAAATAAATGAAATGTGTTAAAGGAATTTACGTTAATAAACAAGGCGTTTCAGCTAAGGAAGAGTGTTTTGACAAAGTAGAGAATAATACTAAGTGTTCTAATTCAGATTTTGTTTTCTTTGTTTCGTTTTAGGTAATAAGATATAACGGGTTTTCATGTTATTTTAACAATCGTTATGAATATCCATGATTTCATTATTATTATTATTATTAGTATTATATTATTATTATTATTATTATCATTATTATTATATTATTATTATATATATATATATATATATATATATATATATATATATATATATATATATATATATATATATATATATATATATATATATATATATATCTAATAAAAGGAGCCCATAAAAACACTAAAATGTAGAGAGAAAGTACTATATTTCAGAGCTGCTGTCTCTCTCTTCAGGTATATTGATTCATATACCTGAAGAGAGAGACAGCAGTCTCTGAAATATAGTACTTTTCTCTCTAAATTTTGGTATTTTATGGGCTCCTTTTATTAGATGGAATTTTGTTGTTACAGAACATTTTTACCAGTCATATAATATATATATATATATATATATATATATATATATATATATATATATATATATATATATATATATATATATATATATATATGATATATGATATATATATATATATATATATATATATAATGTATTTTTTATTTATCTATTACTATATTTTTTTAACACCACTGTCGTCTTATTCGACTAGGCGGTTTTTATAATGTGGTGTGGTTCCGGGTTGCATCCTGCCTCCTTATTGTGATACTTTCTTCTTTGTTTTCTTAATCAATGTCACGCCTGGTCTGTTTGCAAGTATCACCCTTTCTGTATTGATACATTAGCCGCAGAGGATCTTTGCTTGATCATTTTCTATTACTTTCTAAGGTTGGTTCTTGTACCCCTTATTACTGCAAGATAGCTGGTGTTTCCCACACAGGCTCCAGTGGAGGGCTTTTGCTACTGAATTAGGCCTTTTTTTGTGCTTATTCTGTGCAAGTACCGGACATTCGGTTGCTATGTGGTTTATGGTCTCGTTTTTCATATTGCACTTTGGGTGAGATGTTATTTCCATCTATCGTTCTTTGGATTTATCTGGTGTAAGGGCTTGATCTTGTGCCACTATTAGCATTCCTTCTGTTTCTTTCTTAAGTCCTCCCTTCAGTAGCCATTCCCATGTTTCATCGCTGGCCAGTTCTTTAGTCTGTCTTATGTACTGTCCGTGCATTGGTTTATTGTGCCATTCTTCTGTTTTGTTTGTCATTCTCCTGTCTCTGTACATTTCTGGGTCTTTGTCTAGTTAGCAGTTCTTTCCATGTACTCCTGAGCCACTTGTTTTTATTGGTTTTCAGATATTGCCCTAGTGCTCTGCTCTCGATGTTGACGCAATCCCGTTTGCTTAGTATTCCTCTCCTTACTTCCTTTTGTGTTATGTATAGTCTATCCGATTTGTTCTTGGGTGTAGTGCTTTGCGTAGTGTCAAATGTTTCCTAGTTTTCTGATCTATGCTGCGGAGTTCATTCTTCGTCCACTCTACGACTATTGCACTGTATCTGATTACTGGTACTGTGTTTATGGCTTTCATCATATTTCCGGTGTTGAGTTTTGATTGAGGATCGTCCTAAGTCTCTGCATATAGTCTTTACTGACCATGCCCTTCATCTCTTGGTGTTTTATATCCTCTCCTATTATTTCCAGGTATTTGTAACCTATTCAATCTATTTGTTTGATGTTATTCCTATCTGCTAGCTTTATCCCTTCAGTCCTTGTCACTTTGCCTTTTTGTCTATTGACCAACGCACATTTTTCTATTCCAAACTCCATCCTAATGACCCCCTATTATAATAATAATAATAATAATAATAATAATAATAATAATAATAATAATAATAATAATAATAATAATAATAATAATAATAATAGCCTTTATTTCAGCTCAGGGCCATTTACGTGGAATATACAACTTAAGGACAGTAACATACACAATCTAGATACATGAGACATGATAAAAAAAATGAATAATCGGCACTTATCCACACAATAGCTGAGTAGCATAAAAGATAGTAATCATAATACTGGTAATAACAGTAATGATACTGGTGAGAAAAAAAATTCATTGAGAGTTATAACAGTTAGTGCACAGATTACATAACTTATATTTCAAGTAGAGACCTTAGGCGGTCACAGTAGTCAGGTGCAGAGGGGTAAATACGAAAATTGAACGTAGAAAAACTTTAACTTGATAGTATTCACAGTAATAATGAAAAAGTAAAATATAAGCAATAAATATAATAATAATGACAGAATCTGCAGATGACATCTTGCCAATACAGAGATTAAGTCCTTTAGGGGACAATGGCCTCATTTTCCCATCTTTCCCACAATTTAGATCTTCTTCTTGCTTCACTCCTTAGGATACTTTGTATGAACGAGTTGCTGCTGTTTCTCACTAGGGTTATCAGACTGGACATTGTTCGCCTTACAATGACTTTTAAATTGTCCAGGTGGTTTTCTATGAACATCTGTATGGCGGAGTGGTAACGAGGAGTGTTTGTTAGGCGTCTCTAAATGTCATTGTGCACAACAGTGATACGTCTAATGGTCTCTCGGGTATAGTTCGTCCAGAGGTAACACCCACAGATACTGTAGCAGAACGAGCAGAAGGGCAGCAATTTCACGGCTTGGGGAAATTAGAACCATATTGTCGGCGTAACAGAGGATGTTTATAGTTGTTTCATTGACAGTGCATCCGATTGGGAGTGAGTTCAGTTTGACATTCAAGGCATCTGTGTACGTATTAAACAAATACGGAGAGAGAATGCCCCCTTGCCGAAGCCCATTTAGGGAGCTGAAGGTGTACGATAATACGCTACCCCATTTGACACAGAATTCCTGTGTGGAGAATTGCCAATTAGAGATAGGGGTGTGCCTCTTTTATGCATCTCCAGGAAGAGCTTCAGATAGTTTACTCTGCCAAATGTTTTTCGCACATCCACAAAACAAAGGAGAGGCTGATGATAGCTAGTAGTTCAGCAATTCTTATGTAGATGCAGGTATCGGTTGAGTGGTTTTCTTTAAATCCGAACTGGTTGTCAGCGGTGTAAAGAAAGAGAAGTCTCACTAGAAGAACCGACTCGAGTATCTTCAATGCCAGGGGCAGCTGCATCCTTTAGCTTGTTTTTTATTAATGGTATCAAGTGAACTAAGAGTAGGGAGTCTCGAAGAAACTGGTGAATTATGCACGCATTGAATAGGGCAGCTAGCAAAATGTAAATTATCGGATGGCAGAATTTGAAGGCCTCTGCGGGAAGACCATCACAGCAAAGGTGATGTATTATTAGGTAGGCTGTTCATGGCATCGCTGATGTTACCTGGCATAATACAGTCTGCAAAATGAGATTGAATGTTGTCAGTAAGGAAGTTATCTACATCCCTTCAGGAATCTTGATCATTTATGCAATTCAGGATATTGTTGAAGTGATCACCCCACATACTTGCGATAGCCTTGTCTCCAACTGCTTCCCCTACTCTCTGTGACAGCTTTTTAGTTTTGGAATTTAAGGACTGGATATCTTTCCAAAGACGAGGATAATCACCAGATTCTAAGTTACTAGACATTGCATCGGTTCTTAGTTGTTTTTCATTTAATCTGTAGTGCTTAAGAGCAAGTTTAAACTGCGCTCTCGGCTGTCTCATTAGTAATGCAGTGTGTCCTTCCCTCGGGATCCCACTTTGCCTCCACACTAAAAACATTTCTTGTGAATATGTATACAGATCTTTAACTAAGACATTCCATTCAGGTATATTACAAGAATTACCCTGACGAAATCTATAGGCAGCCCTGTCCGAAGCAAGAATAGCGGAGATTATGTTCAAAAAGAATTCATTTATATCCCTCCTGTGGTGGTCATTTCTACAATTTGTGTTACTACAAAGTAAAGCATCTGCCGGTTGAACTATTGACCGAAACCTGGTTTCCGTGTTGCCCTAAAGTATCTGGTGTTCTGTTGGTTTTAAAAATCCCAGGTTACCACTGGTGGGCGGTCAGTTAGGGGGTTCAACTGTAGGGAGGGATAGGGTACTGAATGACACCTGTAATGGGATGTGATCGTGGCCCGTTGGAAGATTGTAGCGAATATTGCAGGTCATAATAGAATCATAAAGTTGCGGAGATGTGATGCAATGGTCCAGCCAAGAGGTTGTAATTGTGTCCACTCTATTATGTACATATGAATAGAAGGGAGGGAGGACCATTACATTGCTAATTTGGAGAACATGATTTTGACAGAAGCGAGTAACTTCATTACAAAATTGTTTTGTGGGGTGAGAATTAAGGTTCCTGATTATACAAATATGATCAGCAGGAGAATCGAGAATAATACTGTGTAACTCCCCTAGGATCATGCAGTAATGATCAAAATATTTGTTATTTTCCTAGGGCATATAAACATTAATTATTAGGATTTTAGAGTTCCCCACTGTCACTTGAAGCCCCAGCAATCTGTCACTCCTGTAGGTCATCTCCTTTATCATATTGTCTAACGATTTGTGCCACAGGAAAGAAAGGCCCCCTTTCGGACGACTGGCTATGATTTGATCTGTAACTTGCATCGATGAAGTCGCGAAGGTTCTGAAGTCTTCATGTATTGAATTACAGATGACAAGGTCATGTGGCCAGAAGAGCGTTTCTTGCAATGCAATGTTGCCTTTGAAGTATTTGCAAAACATGTATAGCAGAGGAATGTTCCGCTTGAGGCCAAAAATATTCCAAGAGATTATGTTTAATGTATCCATGGCTACTCACGAAGATTGGAGATGAATTCGCTGATCATTGGGTGGATAGGGTTAGCCAAGGGGAGTGAGCAGTTACTCGCCATGGGCGGTTGGCTGGCAATTGTGGTGGTAGTGACCCTGGTTGGGGTGTCAATAAATTCCCCTGGGGGAGGGGGGGGAGGGTTTTGGGCGAGGTGAAACACGAATGTTGGGCTACGGTCCAGCGGCCAAATGAGAGGTTCTTCTCTTATTTCCACTTGTTTGTATCTGCCAGCCGCCAGACCCCTCATGGTCACTCTCATCTGCATCCACGATGAGGGTTGAGGGGGAGAGATAGGGTGGGGAGAATCACGAGGGCTGGTAATCATCACCGGAGATCTATCTTCCACCGGAGGCACTGGGGAGGGATAAGAAATTGGGAGACCAACAATCTCCTCAGAACGGTTTATAGGTGATGGGGGCACTCCCGTGTTGTTGGGAGTCGAGGAAAAACTGGATGCCGCATTCAAAGGAGTCTGTTGGCTATCTGTGCGATTGTACAGTGATTCCTGCACTCCTTTGATCGCATCCCAGATCCGTGCGAGATTGTTTGTTTTCACAGTTTTAATACTGTCTAGGGATTTCTGTAGTCCTTTGATCACGTCCCAGATTCTTGAGAATTTATCATTTGTCTCCTCGATTTTTTACGAGTTTTTTCCAATTATTTCTGAGACGGATTTTGCTGTTTGGAAGGCATTTTCTGCCGAGTGGTACACTGTAGGTAGGCTTAGCTTCAGCGGCCCCTCTGGAGGCAGATTGTAAGGGTCATCAGCGTAGATTTCCACAGAGCAGGTCCATAGTCACTTAGTCTGGATTAGACTATTTATTTCCTTCATGCTCTTACCGTACAGCTTGATGTCACCATGGACATCAGATGCTTAATTCTGTTACCTCCTTTTTATTATCATTATTATTATTATTATTATTATTTTGGTGTACAACAGTCCTCCAATTCGACTGGGTGGTATTCTATAGTGTGGTGTTCCGGGTTGCATCCTACCTCCTTATGAGTTCATTACTTTTTTTACTATTTGGGCTGTTTCTAGGAACACACTCTTTTGCATGAGTCCTGGAGCTGCTTCAGCTCTAGTTTTTCCAGATTCCTTCTCTGGGATCTTGGGATCGTGCCCATATCCTTTTTATTTCTATTTTCAGGTCTTGATACTTACCCATTTTTTTTTCCTTTCTTTCTCTTCAACTCTAGTGTCCCATGACACTGCGAATCAATGAGTGATACTTTATTCCTGATTTTATCAATCAATGTCGCGTGTGATCTATTTGCACGTACACCCTATCTGTTCTGATGCCATAGTCCCAGAGGATCTTTGCCTGATCGTTTTCTATTACTCCTTCAGGTTGGTGCTTGTACCATTTATTACTCCAAGGTAGCTGGTGTTTCTTACAGTCTCCAGCGGAGGGCTTATGCCACTGAATCGTGCCTCTTTTTTCACTGGTTCAGTGCAAGTGCCGGGCATTTCCTTGCTATGTGGTTTGTGGTCTCGTTTTTCATATTGCACTTCCTGCATATGGGTGAGATGTTATTTCCATCTATCGTTCTTTGAACATATTTGGTTGTAAGGGCCTGATCTTGTGCCGCTGTTATCATTCCTTCTGTTTCCTTCTTGAGCTCTCCCTCTGTAGCAATTGCCATGTTTCATCGCTGGCTAGTTCTTTAGTCTGTCTCATGTACTGTCCATACACTGGTTTTTTTGTGCCATTCCTCAATTCTGTTAGCCATTCTCCTGTCTCTGTATATTTCTGGATCTTCGTCTACTTTTATCAGTCCTTCTTCCTATGCACTCTTGAGCCACTCGTCTTCACTGGTTTTCAGATATTGCCTCGGTGTTCTGTTCTAGATTATTATTATTATTATTATTATTATTATTATTATTATTATTATTATTATTATTATTATTATTATTATTATTATTATTATTATTATTATTATTATTATTATTATTATTATTATTAAAGTATAAAAAATTTTCTTCACATAATACATTTCAGTATATTATTATGTTGTGGCGTGGTAATGTATTCCAAAATCCGTATATAGGAAAACAAAATAGAATGAGAGAATAGAGTAATGCCATTTCCTCCAAGAATTTGGGTCTCTTCTATATAATACCAGTCCTACATAAACATGTGACGCAGACAAGACTCGTAGGGATCAGAAGGTATTCGTTTTCGGAAAGGCAGACAGCAAAAGACATGTGAGTGACTCTGGACTCGTAATGGAGCTATAAAAGTCGAATGAATGTCAACGCCAATGCAACTTCATGCGCTTCTAATCCTTGTGTTTGTTTCGTGAATGTGGCTGAGAAGGAATGATTCTCATTCCGGTTTTATGTCTTTCGGTCTTGCCTCTTTTCCTTCCCTATTCTGAAGTTTTTTGATCGAGAGAATTGATTTCCTATCAACGTAACACAACGCATGTACAAATCTAACATCATAAGTAAGATTTAAATCAGCTTTCATTGTATATACGATCGAGGTGCATATATGCGATCGTCTTCATTATCAGCTGGTTGTTTTATTTATTGATACATATCTCCAGCGCATACATTCATATGCGCGTAAGGTCCAGTGGTTTCCGGTAATGAGTTTGTTTCATGATGCTAACCATGTAATAGAGAAATAAATTAAATGAATTGTATAATTCACGAATGCAGCTTTTTAATACAAAATAGCTGTCACAGACGAACAACGTATCATATCTCTAAGACTTGTTCTCCAGAAAAAAAAAAAAAAAAAAAAAAATCAGGAAGTCCTCTGGAAAAGGGATAGACGTTTCAAGTGAATTACCCAGTCTGAATCGCCTCTCAAAACTTCCGTCCCCCAATCTCAGGAAAGAAAATAAGAGTCTGTCCTTCTCTTGCTTTATTTGTTGTTGCTTATGTCATGAGAAATTCAAGCTCATCAAGCTTTGTAATTATCACATTTTAAGAGTTTTAGTGCAACGCAATAATTCTAAATAGTAACATCTATAGCGTTATTTTTGGCAGAAGACGTGCTAATACTGATAGTAATAAAAATAAGTTGAACTGATTAACAGAAAAAAGTTTGAAATATTTAGAATATATAAAAGGAGTTTCTGAAGACGTTTATCTATGATGTTTCCAATTAAGCTTAGGTAGTACTAAAAATTAAGGAAAAAAACTCGAGCTATAATTATAATTATAGTGAACCTATCAGTGTAAGGCGATGGTCAATGTACTAACAATATTTTATAATCTGTTACCACCCCACCCCCCCATACCCTGCCCTCTAAAAAAAGAAATTGAAGCTTTTTTCATATATGATAAAATGACTTTGTTTTATTGTGGGAAAAACACCAGCATTCAGTCCTGATGAAATAAATAAAAGTAAGGCTTGGAGCAACCTCATCGCCAGAATAATGTCAGAAACGCGTCTCTCTTGGGAGCAGGTGTGATAATTTCAGGTGAAGACGACGTTTCAGGAATATTTTAAACGCGACGACAATGCTATATATATTACTGTGCATATATGTATATGCGTTGAACAGTTAATCCGGTCTAGAAATAATTATAACATACCACACTTCATTCAAACATCGTGTTAGATTACTTCCACCATTCTGATAGAATAACTTACTTTTACGAAAGCAGGCTTTCATTCAATTTGTATCATTAATTTTCCTAAATTTTTTAACATCTTGTGTTTCTGATACTGAGCCTTCCTATGTGATAAATGTAAAATATACTAATCAGATGCCCTGAACGTTACGTTTAACAACAAAGTGACTTCGATATCCATCACCTCTCTCTCTCTCTCTCTCTCTCTCTCTCTCAGATTATAGAGAATCCTTTCATAATCAGTTTTCAGTAAAATTTACAACCTTTTCCTACAGATTAAACTCACATACACGTCGATAATGAATACAAATGTAAAATTGGAATATACCGCAATTTACTTGCAATACAGTAATGCGATAAGCAACACAAATATCACTGAGAGAGAGAGAGAGAGAGAGAGAGAGAGAGAGAGAGAGAGAGAGAGAGGGTTTCTGCTCCAGCCTGGTCATCGCCATCTCTTGGCTGCCTTGTCATCCCTGTCCTCTAGCTGGTTAACGGCTAAAGATTTTTCTCGCCGAATATGCATAAGTGCCGTTTTTTTTTTTTTTTTTTTTTTTTTTTCACTGCAAACAAAACCGAGTCGGATTTGAAACTTCCGGCCCAACAAATTACTTTTCAATGAAACTACTATTTGGCCGTAGATTTTAGCACGTTTTAATTTCAGTTTTTCAGTGGAAAATAATTAAAAATGGAATTGTTAATTACGTAGGTGCTATCAAATTCTACATACAGGGTGACCACAAAAAACGGCCATACTCAAACGTTTTGTTTTGTTATATATTATTCATTTAATTAACAAACACCCTTACTTCACAGGTTATGACATTGGCAACGCCTGTGAACGTAACTATCTCTCAATAGGAGCTCCAGCAAAGAAGATACTGTGTCAAATATTATTAAAAGACAGGCTCGTTCAAGAGAGCATAGGACACTTTCTTTGTGCATCAGTCTGATCTTGAATTCAGGACTATGTGGACCACTCTGAGTGCTATGGAACAGTGAAGAACCTCAATGTAGCCAGTGACAACCGCCCAAGTTATTCAGGACGCCCTAGGAAGGGTACAGTATGGACTGCAATCTCAGCCAGAGGCATCACAGGATCTTTCCTCTTCGAGGAATTTGGAGCATCAGTGACAGTCACCAAGGAGTGGTATGTTGGGATACTCAAAATCTTCAAGAGTGAGCTGCAGACCTTACACACATCGCTTATGGGGAAGTTATAGTTTCAGTAAGATGGAGCAAGCTCTCACACCTCAAATCTGTCTTGAGATTGGATGAAAGAGAACATTGGTGGCCATGTGATCAGTCTCAAGACTGATTTTGAGTGGGCACCTCCTAGCTCAGATCAGAGTCCCCCATATTTCTTTCTCTGGGGCTACCTTAAAGACAGAGTGTACGCAGGGAGACCAGTGACCATCACGGAACTCAAGGAACCTATCAAGGAGGAAGTAAGAACCATTAGTCAGTCGGTCAGTTTGTAAGAATGTCATATACAACTTTGTGCAGCGCCTCAAATAATGCATAGGTCGATGTCATCCCGAACAAATGCTCTAGAATAAAGAAGAAAGTCCAAAGACTCTTATTTTTTATGATTTTTTTAAACACAATAAACTATTTATCTTAAAAGTTTCATATTCAATTCTTGCAGAAAGGTGGGGCGTGTTTTTTGGGGGGTCACCCTATATACACAGTCGTACATTCATATATATTATTTTGTTATATATAGATAAGGAATCGGGTGTTCCTAACCAGTAGATTCAATATTCTTAAGGGCCACTCATATTTATATACTAATGGAATTACGTATGATATAACACGAGATACTGAGGCCTGATATTAATGTGCATGGTCATTTACTCTCCAAATAAATAGTCAACAAACCATGGCATAGTTCACAAGTCGTTACGGGAAAGTTAATGTAAAATGTCAGTCATCTGGTCAACAAAGGAAAAGAACAAAAAATTTGTAAGCCTTTATGTATGTTTATTTATATATTTATTATTTTTGGGGGGAGATTACACATCAGAAAGAAAATGCAATCTAGCCGGTATGATTTCCCTGATTGGAATCAGTGTTGACCCAGCTTCCCAAAATCAGGTTTTAATTAAAACCATAACTATTCTCGCTGAATTCTGTGGTTCAGTTTCATCGCTAAAAAAGCTTGATGATCTTTAAATTTGCGCGTCAGGAAGCTGCAAAAAAAAAAGTATACATACGTACATATATGCATATGTACATACATACATATCTGCGTGTGTGTTACCTTCTGTCCCATTAAACTTATTTCTCACAAACAATTATACAAAACTTAATTTTTGGATGAAGCATTTAAACATTCTGGCTGTTCATCACAGCATTTAGTATTTATACATTACTGAAACAGATAGATTACAACGGAGATTTCAAGTAAACAAAATCTACAGCAGAAATTTCAAATTTAAACAGCTTTTCCTCTGAATAGCTTTAACATTTACTTACTTCCTATTCCGTATTATTTCCTTCCAATTGTATGTATTTTTCTATTGAGGTATAAAAATTTTCAGTAGGTAGGCAGGCCAAAAGTAATGCTGCGCTGAGGTAGATAGTATTATATAGAAAATATAGAGCTTATATGAACGTACCAACAAACGCACAAAATTACCTACAACTGCACCGAGAGAAAAATGTCCCATTCACCATGACATTCCCTCGACAGCTCTTCAAAATCTGTCACGAAAAAGCGTCATAATCCCTTTGGATCAAATGACGTAATTCATAAACCATATTGCCAAATAAGGTTTACCTCCACGAGCCGTTCAAATTCACAGTCAGCATCACGCGAGCCATGAAAACCAAATCAAGGGGAGTCCATGGGTAGTCTCATCACTTTGGAAAAGGGGACGATATTTCACAGCCGTTTAACTCAGTTAATTAAGACCATAAATATTTTCATGACGATTTTGGTCATCAGAAATATTTCACATTCATCAATTGGTTCACTGTTGAAAAATGAGGTCACAGAAGCGGGTGAATGGATTTTGTTGTTGCTGCGTTTATTAAAGTTTACCACCACATACGAAGCTGTCTCGCGTACATACACATTATATACAAAAGGAACCAGTAGTAATCTGTCTTATATATATATATATATATATATATATATATATATATATATATATATATATATATATATATATATATATATATATATATATATATATATATATATATATATATATATATATATATATATATATATATATATATATATATATATATATATATATATATATATATATATATATATATATATATATAATATATATATATATATATATATATATATATATATATATATATATATATATATATATATATATATATATATATATATATATATATATATATATATATATATATATATATATATATATATACATAAAGAAAAATCCACAAATTGGTTCACTGTTGAAAAATGAGGTCACAGAAGCGGGTGTGAATGGATTTTGTTGTTGCTGCGTTTCTTTATTAAAGTTTACCACCACATACGAAGCTGTCTCGCGTACATACACATTATATACAAAAGGAACCAGTAGTAATCTGTCTTATATATATATATATATATATATATATATATATATATATATCTAATATATATATGTATATATATATATATATATATATATTATATATATATATATATAATATATATCATATATATATATATATATTATATATATATATATTATATACATAAAGAAAAATCCACAAAAGAAAGAGAAAAGATGGAGTTCTGCAAGGCCTTGCAAAATTTCATTAGTTCTCTTTTTTTCGTGGATTTTATCTTTACTTATATATTCATCATGTTCCCTATTTTCGAGATTTCGTTATACATACATATATATACATGTAACCTATGTATTTATGTGAGTATGTATGTATATGTGCATGTATGTATGTATACAATCAACTTGATAAAAACTCACAATCATTTCATGATATCCATACCCTTACATTATGAATCTACTTAATCCAACCACAATAAACCTCGAATAGAATCACTTTAAAGGATACTGCGAAGAAAAGTACAATCAAATAATGAGATATGAATGGAATTAAAGCAGACTGGAAGGAAAAGTTGAGAAATTATGGAAGGCAGTTACAACTAGGAATATGTAAATCCTCTGGAAGTGTTCAGATAACGAGTAAAGCTTTGTTATAATCTAGCGTCTGGCAGGGGATTTTTAATTATATCTGGAGAGAATAAACTTCCAAAATCCATGAGTGTAGTGGATAATTTTGAATAATGAGATTTCTCATAAACATAAGTATGAAAGCACACAGCAGCATAACATTATTTCCTTTGTTTAATAAATGAGATTTGAATGTGGAAAGATTTCGAAATAATGGATCTGTATCGGACAAATAGTGTTGATATATTCAGAAATTTGGTGTTTATCAGTTATTTACAAATAAACTTTTGAGTAAAATATTATAGAACTTATGGAAAATGATCTATCAAAGCTTATGAGATACTTAACTGAAAAGTGTTGGGAACACAATTAACAATCAAGTATTGAAAATAAAAAAATAATGTTTTAATTCAAAGTAATTTTTTTTAGATTATTCAGAAGTCATAATGAATAAGGTGCAAATATTTCTTGTAGAGTAGAGGTTGCATGTCTTCTAAAATATTCAAGATTTACAAAAGACATATGATTTATGAGTTGTTTAAGGCCATGAAATAAGGGGGCAGGTTTGTCGGTCAATGAGTCCGGCTATGTAACTTTTTCCCGCCGTTATCTTAACCTAAATGAACACTTCGTCACCAACATGCCCATAGATGCTGCCTGTGTTTTGTAAAAGCTTTGCAACACTCCATAATTCAGATTCGTTCTTTGTGGCATTGACATACGGAATTAAATGCCGTGGTGAGTACCAGCCCTAAGACAAAACTCGGTCAATATTTTGGTAAACATAATTCTGCGATAGATTTTAGCATGATTCTCTTATGGAGCATATTAAGGGAAATTAGGAACGCAGCATGAAAACTCCATTATGGAAAACCGATGTTTACATGTGATAATACACAAGACACTTTATTGTCTTTGTCGTTGAAGATTTGCTCATTTTTATTATTATTATTATTATTATTATTATTATTATTATTGTACTTAGAGGCAATGTCCCATGCTTTCCAGATAAAGCCTTCCCGATGGGTCCGCCATGAAAAGCAGCTATAAAGTGAAAAGCAAGAAAAGTGGCGAAACAGAGAAGCCGGTGCGAGAGGCTTTGGAGGGAACTTTCCCCAGTTCTGAACCGATAAACTTCCCCTCGAAAATTTTAATTCCCACAAATTCCGGGAAGTTTGTTTCATATGAGCTTCCTGTGAACAGACTTTACAAGTATATTGGATTCGGGAAACTTATTAGTTCCTTATATGTAGTATGGCTTCTTATATAACTAAAAACTCATTACTTTTCATAGGTAAAAAAAGAGTGGTTGTTAGTAAAAAATTTCTAAATGTTCATATGAGTATTTGATTCGTTGTTAATAACTGATGACAAAAACAACTGCACTAATAATGGTAAACTTCAATTTAACATACTTTCACACCATGGCTGAGTAGTACAGTACCTGACTCATGTTTGTTACGTCAAAGAGGATAAAAAAAAAGTCCATTAACCACAAACACACACATATCTATTTATACATTATATATATATATATATATATATTTATGCATACATATATATATATATATATATATATATATATATATATATATATATATATATATATATATATATATATATATATATATATATATATATATATATATCAATTCAAGCTACAAATGTCCTTTAATATCTAAATTCACTTTACCTCCCAAATGATATATTTTCATATATGTACCGAAGGGGAATTTTTTTTAAGTTGATAACAATTTCGTCCCCCCATGGGATCGAACCACCGTCCAGGTGACGGGGACGGAATCAGGACAGTTCAGTCACGCTATCCAATCGGCCAACAGAGACATTTGTAGCTTGAATTGATATATAAATGGATCACGGTTCGATGTGATAATTATTCATATATATATATATATATATATATATATATATATATATATATATATATATATATATATATATATATATATGTGTGTGTGTGTGTGTGTGTGTATGTGTGTGTGTGTGTGTGGCTGTGTGTCTGTGTAAATAGGTACACTATGAGTGTGCATGTATGTTCCAGCATAACTCTGACATGCATCCTGAACTTTCATCTAAACTTGATACACATGTGCCTTACCATCTGGAAATGAATACTGTGGTGGTAAAACATAACTGGCACCAAATAACGAGTAGGGGTGTGGGAGGAGTTCAAATGTAAAAATAACCACAAACATCAGATATTAGTGTCCAATCAATATTTTTTGAAGTCGCTTACTAGATAAATAGTGATAATCCCAATAACCTTTAAGTCCAAGATTAGCCCTAATAAGAGGATGGGTGTGAGAAGGGATGGGAAAGGGTTAACAGGTAAAAATAACTAAAAACGACAGATATTAGTGTTTCATCCATAGTTTTCGAGGCTGTTGAGATAAATAGTGACACTTCCGATGCCCTATAAGTTTACGTTCAGCTACAATAGGGGGAAGAGGTGAGAGAGTGGTGAGATAGGGGTAGGAAAGGGGGCATGTAAAAATGACCGACAATGGAAGATATTAGTGTCTAATCTATAGTTTTCAAGATTGCTGAGAGGATTAGTGACACACTCAATGTCCTTTAAATTCAAGTTCACCCTTGATGGGAAGGCGGTGAAAACAAAAATAACCAAAAATGACAGACATTAGTATCTAATCCATAGTTTTCAAGGTCACTGAGAGAAATAGTTACTCTCCCAGGATGTTTATATATATATATATATATATATATATATATATATATATATATATATATATATATATATATGTGTGTGTGTGTGTGTGTGTGTGTGTGTGTGTGTGTGTGTGCGCGTGTGTGTGTCCTTTAATAAAATCTAATTCCCCTAACCAAAGGGGAATTTTTTAGTCAATAAGAAATTCGTCGGTTGACGGGCGCGAATCATGGGACCAAAAAATTCAGGATGCACAGTGAAGCATTCTAGACCACACAGCTAATGCCGCCTCTCACCTACAAATCCCTGTCGCGCTAAGTGTTCGTTGTTTTGGAGTTGGTCAACCCACCTCAACCTTGGTAAAGTTGTAGTGCTTTTGACCGCACGTAGCCATTATATGAGTCATAGCACATTACCATAATTCATATACATACATCAAGCTACAAATGTCCTTTAATATTTAATTTCCTCTACCTCGGAATTAATATATTTTCATATAGGTTAACCGAAATTCGTCGGCTCTCTGGCGCAAACCACGGAGCCAACAAATTCAAGATGCACAATGAAGCATTCTAGCTACCACGAGAGGTATAAGTTGATGCCGCCTCTCATCTACAAATCCCTGTCGCGCTGGGTTGATGCCGACTATAAAACAACGAATAACTGCGCGCGACAGGGATTTATAGGTGAGAGGCGGCGTTAAATTATGCCTATCGTGGTAGCTGTGTGGTCTAGAATGCTTCACTGTGCGTCCTGAATTTCTTGGTTTCATGGTTCGCGCCAGTGAGCTGATGAATTTCTTATCGAATAAAAAATTCAGCTTAGGTTAACATATATGATAATATATTACTTCCGAGGTCGAACGAAATATATATTAAAGGACATTTGTAGCTCGATGTATGTAGGTATATGAATAACGGTAATATGATTGACCCATAAAATGGCTCCGTGAGGTTAAAAGCACTACAACGTCACCAAGGTCGAGGTGGGTTGAGTCATATCACGATAATGTGATATATTATATATATATATATATATATATATATATATATATATATATATATATATATATATATATATATATATATATATATATAAAATTTCATGGTTATATCATAAATAAACTACTTTCGCTTTATCAGTATCTTTATGCACTTTTACATCTTAATTAACTCAAATAACCAAACCCAGCCAAAACGAATCAAAGTAGAACTGCATCCAAACTAATGCAATTTTTTTTAATAGATGCTGGTGCTTCCTGAAAGACATTTCCTTCTCCTATCAGAAGAGGTTCCTTTAAATTCAGTCAAACCTAGAAAGTGTTTTTATTTATTTTATTTTCTTATCCTGAGACGACAGGAAAAAACATTGGGTTGGAACATATATTCAAAAGTGCCGTCATCAGAATAAAAATAATTCTTCACGAATATCATCGCAAAGGGTTTTCTTTATATTTCAGCTTTAGAGCCATGAGTCGGGCATTGACTGCCTCGTTTGTTTTTGCACAGAACCACACTGTTAGAGGAAATGGATATGGATTAAAAAAAATGTATACTTATTTACGTGCACTCACGTAATAATTTCATTCTTCCACCAGGAGGCAAAGCAAGACTGAGTGAGTATCATTCTGAAGGACACATTTTTCAATAGATATCGTAGAAACAACTCCCCTCTCCATTATCAACTTTAATCCACCCCATTCTTCTTCTTCCCATGAAGCCTATCCATGTGTCATTCCGTGATGTATGAGGAATGTTCATAGTAGGACCGAGAGTTGGACATCCCAATCTTTCATTGGACTCACTTAGTTCAGCAGACTCACGAATCAGTCTTGTTCGACCATAATGCTTCTAATTCATGTTGATGTCGCCATGACAAATAATTACCTCAGACAAGGAATTTTTCTAGGTGTTAAAGGGGGTTACGTACAGAATGTAAACCAGCATTTTTTTGCGATAATTTTACATAAAAAGTGGATGTGTGAATAAAGACTAGAAGAGGCATATATGCAATATCTTATTCGGGAGGGAGCCTTTTTATGGTTCTTATTTCAAGTATTCTAGAATTTAAGAAACTGCACTTGTATGCACTTTTACCGTAAGATTTTACTGAAAAATTATTAGGTTTTAATTCACAAAGTTAGTAACACTGGAGGTTATATCACCTCTTAACCTATAAGATCTCTTTAACACAGTCTCATTCATCTGAATTTTTTTCTTTTGCGTGTTTAAGCCAGAGCCATATATAGTTTCCCATAAATAAACAAGCCTATTGCTAAATCGAAACCAAACTGATTTAATGGGACATGTCAACAAAACCTCAAACACCTTTGAATAACAAAACAAATATAAAAAATAAAATCTGCCAAACTAGATTAAATGAAAGACAATGCTGAGTTACTTAATAAAACACTAAACAAACTTAGCTGTTTATTCAGAAAAAAATAAAACACTCGTACATTTCAGTGACTAAAATACCCAGTGATTTTATTAAAGTGTCTGAAGAAATTGTCTGAAACAAAAGCAAAAAATACAAACACCTATATTCCTGGATCGTTGTGCTCAAAGAGTAGGAACTGATGATTGTTTTCCTCCAATGAAAATGCTTATTCTGATAGCTCATTTTAAACGACCGTTCATTGTACCATAAGAATAAGCATAACAAAACTTGCCTCGGATTGAAGATATCACAATAAAGTTCCTCTCCTCCGAAATAGGCAATGCCAGTTTACTTTCAGTTAATTTCCGAAGTATTCTAAGTTTTCAGTAGCTCAGTAGCATATATTAAAAAAATTGGGAATTCTTTGTGGTTTTTGCAGAACTAATCTTTGTGTGTATGAACAACTGATGCCATTCTGTCTGATGTACTGATGCCATTCTGTCTGATGTTCCCACCACAATTTTGCACTTAAAAGTCTAAAGATTTTATTGGCAAATTAGAGTCAATTCACGTCAGCCACTTTGATTGCAGTAATCTCGAGATAGAACAAATTCGGTTATATTTCTTTAAGTTTGACATTTAGATTAAAACCCATCTGTCTTTGTCTGCTCTGCACATTTTAGGTTTCTTTAAAGCATCTTCACTTTAGAAACGGTTATTGCATTATTAAAGAAGATATGACAGCAGATATACTTTTGCAAAAGCTCTTCTGTCATATTTGGCAGCCACAAATATCTAGATTTCCTCGTGTTAAACATAAATAAAGAAGACAAGACAAAGAAAAAAGGACTATGTTGCAGTTTTTTTTTATAGACAGTTTCGTGACCAACAGCAGTTCGTGGAAGTTTCTCTTTCTACAAAATTAATTTCAATTAAAATATCTATGCTTATTACTAGGTTCGTATTATTTTCATTCATAAATTACTTGCCAGATATCTTCATTAATGTGTTTAAAAAAAATTATTTTAATGGCATTACTTAAAGATATGTGTATTTCCTGGACAGGTTTTTTAGGCATTCTCTCTCTCTCTCTCTCTCTCTCTCTCTCTCTCTCTCTCTCTCTCTCTCTCTCTCTCTCTCTCTCTCTCTCTCTCTCTCTCTGTCTTTTATTTAAAGAAAATCAAATTCAGGCTAAAATTACCCAATTCATTATTGTAAATTTACGAAAAGTATCAAGGTATGTCCATAAAACTAAGATAAAATAAGGATTCCTTAAAAAAATTACAACATCTCCACTCAACAAGTAGAAAAAAATAAATCAAGAAATAACTTGGTATTCATTATAAAGCGACAAAAAAAATCAGGAGGTTAAGACCTTAAAATAAAGTAAATCTTCATTTACCTTTTAAAATCATTCTTATTTACATTTCTTCCTCGGGTAGCTTAACCACTTGCTTATATTCAAGGTTTGAGCATAATTAATTTTCTGCTAAATTTTCGAACGTCTCTCTTTCTGCTCTTGGGAACGTTGCCTCTTCTAAAGGAAAGGAGATAGGATTCCGGGTATTCAGATCACCCGTTAGCTCATCCGGAATTTAGAGAAAGGATTTCTAAATTAAGAGGAGAATTTGGCTCAATTAAGGAGTCGTGTACTTCGGGCCCGCTCTGCATTGTTGATTTGGTTAAGTGCAAGTCATAGTCTTAAATGTAAGACCCTTTATGATCTTGTTAAAATAAAAAGGGCGTTCCAGTGCTATTTTTTCGGTTTTGGTTCCTACATGCTTGGAAGTGAGCGTAGCTTCATGCACACGAATGCACAAATATTGTAGTTAATGAATTATAAATGTACATTAAAATGCGTAAGCGTTTTAATTTATTTATTAGCCTTAAAAAGGATAAAAAGGCTCTTGCAATTCACTTTCTTTAATTTGTCAAAAACGTAATAAAAGTCAATGAAATGAGTCATAGAGATAACCAAAACCATCAATATTAAAATTCTTTCTTCACTTTCATTAATAATAATAATAAATAATAATAATAATAATAATAATAATAATAATAATAATAATAATAATAATAATAATAATAATAATAATATGTTTTGTTAAAAATGATTGCTGCTTCAGCACTATTAATCTTGTAGAGAGTTTTCTCTATTTTTCTGATAACGGCTTTCTCTTTGTTGCTTAGACTGGCGAGCAACGCACCAAAGGGCATGGTAAAATTGTATGGACCAATGAAAAACTCAACCTGCTGGGGAGGTTCTCTATACCGTACTCGAGAGCCCGCAACATCGCGATATAAGAAGGACTCGCCACTCGAATTCAGTCCCTCAGCAGTCATCACTTGATAATGTCCTGCGGATCAGGAAGAAACGTCGCGTTGGAGACAGAAAGAGAGAGAGAGAGGAGATGAGAGAGAGAGAGAGAGAGAGAGAGAGAGAATTATATAAGCAATAATAAACCAAATGACTCAACCGAATTTTACCATGCCCTTTGGTGCGTTGCTCGCCAGTCTAAGTAACAACGAGAAATCCGTCATCAGAAAAAATAGAGAAGACTTTCTACAAGATTAATAGTGCTGAAGCAGCAATCATTTTTAACAAAACATGTCTACGAGAGGGCTTCCTTCCGAAATAATAATAATAATAATAATAATAATAATAATAATAATAATAATGACTATTCAAACTATCGATTGGAGAACTGCCCTGAAAAGTAAGTTTCTTCGGTTTTGTATCAATATTCTTCAGTTTCTGATCAAACTCAGCCTTTGGCCACCATACATGATGAGAACAAAAATAATTAGCTATGATTTTATGTCGATTTTCTGCTTTTTCTTCTTTTATCTATTCTAGGGTACTTCTTTAAGATTCAACTGATATATGAAACATGGGAGCGTGATGATATGTAACAAGTTAAAAAAAATGCTGTAAACAATATTAAATTTATGCCTATTCGTGGAAAACGCCAATTTGCTGAGAGAGAGAGAGAGAGAGAGAGAGAGAGAGAGAGAGAGAGAGAGAGAGAGAGAGAGAGAGAGAGAGATCAAATGTCTTTCTAAAGCCAGTGAATAAAAGCCTTAATGTATTGCAGTAATAACTTAGAAAGGGCGTGCAATAAAATGAGGAAAACATGACACACCAAAAGAACGTGCAGACATCCGCTGGATTTTCATCTCACGCTCGGCTAGCACAGCTTGAGTATAATGTCAGGTCAGTGTGACATAAATCAGTTGTGGTTCCTCTGAAGACGTCTCCAACTACCCCATTATTCTTCGCATTTCCATTTCTTCCAGCAGAGAAAGACTTTTACAAAAGTACTGTTTTTTATCATTTTTTTTTATGGCAATGAAGTCTATTGTTAGAAATTATACGTAACTTCTTGTATGGCTAGTGAAAAGGAGTTTTAGTCATACACAATTATAGAGCTTTTACTGCAATCATTATTCTTTCTTGTGTAAACTTTATGAAGATTGTAGTAACGTTCATGAAACAAGATATATTATTACATGATTATGATTATATTTGAGCTATATGTTCACGAACTGTAAGAGAGTATATTATATGCGTGTGTGCGTAAGTGAGCGCGCACGCATGTGTTTTGTGTGTGTATGTGTATATATTATATATATATATATATATATATTATATATATATATATATATATATATATATATATATATATATATATATATATATATATATATATATATATACTATATATATATATATATATATATTATATATATACATATATATATATATATATATATATATATTATATATATATATATATATATATATATATATATATACATATATGAGTGATAAAAATGTTCTGTAACAACAGAATTCCATCTAACAAAAGGAGCCCATAAAAACAAACCAAAATATAGAGAGAAATGTACTATATTTCAAAGACTGCTGTCTCCCTCTTCACGTAGATGAATGAGAAAAGTTTACAGAAAAGGTTGGTATTTATACCAAGAGGTCCATCCACAGGCAAGCCAACAAAAGACATCTCCCAAGGACACTGGGGTTTACGAAATCCCATGCCAGGACTGTGACCAATCTTATATCGGATTTACAGGTAAATCACTTCCCCAGAGATTAATACAACACAAACGGTCAGTTAGGTATGGACAACAGAACTCGCTATTTTCAACCATATAAATGAACATACCCATAGAATAAACTGGAATTTGTCACGTGTAATTTATAGCAGCAAATTCCGGTACAAGAGTCAAATGATTGAACCGGCCTTAATAAAAGAGAGGTAGGTAATGAACATCTCAAAAGGAGCATGGATTTCAGATACGATTGACAAGGTTTTCATTCAACCAACACTCAAGAAGATTAAAGGAAGATTATCAGCGGGGGTGACCTAAATTGGCTTGCCTGTGGATGGACCTCTTGGTATAAATACCACCTTTTCTGTAAACTTTTCTCATTCATCTACCTGAAGAGGGAGACAGCAGTCTCTGAAATATAGTACTTTTCTCTCCATATTTTGGTGTTTTTATGGGCTCCTTTTATTATATATATATATATATATATATATATATATATATATATATATATATATATATATATATATATATATATATATATATTTGTGATTTTGCTCTTTTCAATGTGCTCTTGTGTAACTATATGTGTCATAATGTTGTGCCTTGAGATATGTATTTAAGTGTGCTCTAGTAGGTATAATTTTAACTGCCTTTGTAGATTTTTTAATGGTTAATATTTTACCATAATTCATTTTAGCCATTCAGTACTTTTAATATTTTATCAAATTTTCCATAGAATACCCTGATGATGCGATTATGAATCACAAAAGGTAGGAAGTAATAAAAGAAGTGTGAGTCCCGAGCGTATTGATATATGTATATATATATATATATATATATATATATATATATATATATATATATATATATATATATATATATATATATATATATATATATATGTATTTAAGTGCTCTAGTAGGTATAATTTTAACTGCCTTTGTAGATTTTTAATGGTTAATATTTTACCATAATTCATTTTAGCCATTCAGTACTTTTACTATTTTATCAAATTTTCCATAGAATACCCTGATGATGTGATTATGAATCACAAAAGGTAGGAAGTAATAAAAGAAGTGGGAGTCCCGCAGCGTATTGTATATATATATATATATATATATATATATATATATATATATATATATATAAGATATATATATATACATATATACAATACGCTCGGGACTCACACTTCTTTTATTACTTCCTACCTTTTGTGATTCATAATCACATCATCAGGGTATTCTATGGAAAATTTGATAAAATAGTAAAAGTACTGAATGGCTAAAATGAATTATGGTAAAATATTAACCATTAAAAATCTACAAAGGCAGTTAAAATTATACCTACTAGAGCACACTTAAATACATATACTCAAGGCACAACATTATGACACATATAGTTACAAAAGAGCACATTGAAAAGAGCAAAATCACAAAACACTATTATCAAATTATATGTAAAAAATTCATGTTGAATTTTAGACATTTTTTTTTTTACAAAGAATGGAAAAAGAAACTAAGAAAGTGTAATGTACTTATACAAAAAGCAGAAGACGCTAAACTTACAATGCAAATGACAGGACCGGACTAACAGAAAAATAACATAAAAAAAAGGATCAAAGATACAATTAGTTATGAGCTATGACAGGAGCAGTGGAATAGAAACAGTATGAGTGTTTAATGAGGGAATCCGTAGGTTAATATTTAAAGATTCAAGTATCTAAAGTTTTTGTTGGTTCTGTGCTTGGCCAGTAAAATCATCGTAATTTATATGTGGTTTGAATCTGGTAGCATGGTTTCTTATATAGGATAGCTCTGGATTTGACAGTTTGGCAACCACTTCTATAACTCACCCCCTTATGAGAGTCGGCTCTGACCCTAAGAAGCCGCCTGGTAGATCCAACATACATTCCCAGACTGCATCTGGGACAAGTATATTCATAAACAACACCAGATGGCCTTTTTTTCATATAATTTGTCAAGAGTGTTTTGTAATTTTGCTCTTTTTAATGTGCTCTTGTGTAACCATATATGTCGTAATTTTCGCCTTATGATTACGTATTTAATTTTGCTGTAGTGGGAATAATTTTTGAATACCTTTGTAGATTTTTAATGGTTAATGTTTTAACATAATTCAGTTTTAGCCGTTTAGCACTTTTATTATTTTATAAAACTTTCCATAGAATACCATGATAATGTGGTTGTGAATCACGAAACGTAGGAAACAATAAATGAAATGTGTCCGCAGCGTATACGTACATGGAATCTGCCCGATTTGTGTTATATATATATATATATATATATATATATATATATATATATATATATATATATATATATAATATATATATATATATATATATATATATATATGCATGCTAATTTTAGCTGCAAGAGAAGAAAGAGTATTTAGCTAAACACCATTGACTTTTACCGCTACTGCATGTTAGTTCGTATGCCGTCATATTAGGTGTGATAGGAAATGTTATCTAAAAGGAAATAGTGCCATATTTCCTTTGCCAGTCTATCTCGGGAATTTAGCGCCCCGAAGCAGACAATGTGCGGATAGTATGCCTAAGGAATTTTTTGTCTGTCTGTCTGTCTCTCTCTCTCTCTCTCTCTCTCTCTCTCTCTCTCTCTCTCTCTCATAAGGATTACATCAAATAGGATCATTTCGAACCACGTTGGGATTGATAGAATAACAGTAACAATCACGACACTTCATGTGATAATAAATGCCGTAGCGATTAATCATTGATAGAATAGGAATCAATCACGAAGCTCCTTAACGTAATCTTAACTGCCATAAGGATCAGCCAAATGTAAGAAATCCATCTTTCTGGTTATTTAGACAGAACAGGTAAAGTTCATTCATTCCTTCCTTCATTCATTCCAAGGTCAGGTAAATCCTCGCCTGAGTGTAACCATTACGTATTCATGTCCTGTTTTGGTAAAATCTGGCCCGAGCTACCGGCGAGCTAATATCTCTATCCGGCACTTCGCCCGGATTAGGACAGGCTGGATAGATTCACATTTATATTTCTCATAAAAAATTAGGTCCCCTTCCCCACGTGGGAGGAATATCACAGTAGCCAGTGTCTTCCCTGCGTGCATTATGCACAAACCACTATTTCTGTATAATTAGCGAACCAAATATTCATTCCTTATTGATGTGTGCTAGACGCCCAGCGGTTAAAATTTTCCATTAAGTTAATTATTTTATGACGCTAGCTAAAACCTATCGAGCTGGCAGGTGACTGGTTATGCCATAATTCTTATTAAGCTGGCATTTAGAGTTGTGCATATTGAATACATAGTCCTTGTGGTTACAAATTTTTAGTCTTAGTTACGACCAATTCCACGTTTTTGCAGGTTCACATTCCAAGTCCTTGTGACCACCAATTTTACATCCTTGTCCCGATCAATTCCACGTTTTTGTAGACTCAATTCAGAGGTCCTAGTGACTATCTATTCCAAGTCCTTTAAGGATATCAATTCCAAGGGATAGTGCCTGTTAATTCCAAGGATGAGTGCCTGCAATCCCAAGACTTATAGGTCTTCATTCCAAGTCTTTGTGACTATCATTTTAAAGGCTGAGTGCCTGTTAATTCCAAGAGTAAATACCTGTCAATTCCAAAAAAACTGGTGTTAGTCAGTTCCATGGCCTAGTGTCTGTTAATTCCAAGGCTGAGGGCCTGTCAATTCCAAAGCCTAGTGCCTGTCAGTGCCAACCCCTTGTGTGGTTTTGCATTCAAGGTCTTTTCCCGATTTACATTTCCCGTCTTCCAAGATGATTATCAGTTCTTTTGGAACCAGCATACATCCTGCACGGACAATATTTCCAAATTCCTGATAAAATACCCTTGAGACTTTAAATAACACTGGCAAATTGCTTTGTCACTTCATAACAAGCTAAATCAACTCGCACAACCCTGAGTTTACTGAAATCCTATGCGAGTCTAGGGAATCATCCTATTCTCCTGAGGATAATTTTTTACAAGCTCTTCAGTGCCACTTTCAGTGCCGTAATCACTCCTACCAGACGGCTAATGCTACCCTTGATGAGTTTAAGGCTCTCTCCGATTTGTGGAAATAAATGGGACTATAGGGTCATGACCTACTTAACTGGGTAAACAACCGAAGACAAGCCCCGGCCAAGGAAGAG
>NC_087216.1:56886231-56901231 GCF_015104395.2 Macrobrachium nipponense
TTTTTCATTTTCTTGTTTCGTTTACTATTTACCCAGTAAGCAAAGTACAGTCACAATGTGTTTTCTTATCAACCAAATGGATGGGTGTTTGACGCGTTACTGATTTCCCGTGTATAAAAAGTACGGATGATGACCGCTTTGTTATAAGGACAGATTTTTATCATTTGAATGTGCAAACACGCTTACACACATACACACACACACACACACACATATAACAACTATAACAGTAATACTTGGACGTTCTACAGAAAAACAAGTGAATTATATTTTAATGTTATTCTATAATTTGGCATTGTTTAGTGCAAGAAACCTTACGATGAAATTACTGACGATGTGATATTGCAATGTAATTACAATCCGGTGAAAATCTATGAGATGTAATTACCATGAGATGAAATTACCACGATGAAATTACTACGATGTACTTACTGCGATGAAATTACCGGACACCCAGAGTATGGCTACTTTGAATGCTTCACTTTTTTATACAAGTATATTTTGTACATTTTCGAATATGATAATTTCAAAATCATGTGTGAATTAGCGTGTAAATGAGGCTGTATCGTAAACGTCATTATGTAAATTTTCCTTCTAGACTAAAACAAAAATACTAAAATTGAATAAATCAGAAAATTGAAGTAAAAACTGAACGGGAAAGATGATAAATGAGGAAGTTGAAAAAAATAAGAAAAATAATTCTATTTGAACATAGAGAAAGCACAATAGTGAACATAGAAAATCTTAATACCTTAAAAAAGATTTTTTTTCATTTCTTTGCAAAAGATTACAAATTTACTAGATTTCGTCTTTTAGAATAATAAGGCGGTACATCTAAAATTGGGTTCGGTAAAACTTTATCAAATGTGGTTTGGAGATGAGAAATCGTGCTAGAAAACGAGAGATGCCTAATACATATGGTAGACAACACTTCCAACATGTAAATACATAAAGAACACCTGAATAATGAAGGTTAATAGAGGAAGCAGGTCTTTCCCACATCAGTGATGCGTTTGAAAGTGGATTTGTAAAATACGTTTACCAAGTATTTGCCCTTTTACCCAAAATGAGGTCATTTGATATGGTTTTACACGTTTATCCTGAAGCCAAAACAAATTTTTGTGGCACTTATATCTTTGAAAATATACCAAAACCTCTGACAGATTTCTTAAAAAAAAAAAATCGTGTAACGAAGTAGAAATAAGTAAGACTCGCAGACCCCCAAATATTTCTGATAAATGCTGAGTGAAGGTAATTTTCATATCATTACCAGCAAAGTAGCGCGGAAAATTGCACTAAGAGTTACTGTGAAGAGTCCATTAGCCTAGCGCGAGCAGTACCGGGAATACTTGATAAGGAAGAAATATTCTGGAAAGCCTTTCGGTGCATCCAAATTCTAGCAATTCCAGTCAAATTGGAAGAGTATTTTTTGTGCTAAGGAAAAGCGTTCACCAAAGCGTAGAGGGAGGAAATGGTCTCCGCGTTCTTATATTTCTTACTTTTATCTGAATCAGTTTTGAAATAAACAAATGTCTTGAAGTATTATTCCTGCAAATCATTTCAATTAAGGGAAAATTATATGGTGGTGCTGAAGAATTGAAATCCAATTTTGTAAGTTTGATGGGTAGCTACACTGATTACTATTTTTTTTATAAATCATACTTTTGAAAAAAAATTAGCACATAATAAAATGTTCATTCTCGTCATCTATTGCTCTTTAGCAAACGTTCAATGCATTACCAATTTCAAAAACATAAAGAGATAATTTATATGTTATCTATGTTCGATATTCATAAATACTGATCTTTCTCTGTTAAGAAACCTACTTACTACTAACACCATACACATGGATGATGTAAATGTTACAATTTACGAAGGAATTGCGTAACCAATGGTTTATTTACGCAGACTGATGATCTGTGCATATGTTCCAGGTGCCAGCAGTGCAAATGGTTTGGTTTTAAAAACACTTTCTCGGAGTGAACCATCCGGTCATAGAGCCTCATGCAGATCAGGGACAAACCTTGATTGCCAAGATCAGTCAGCTTTTCACAGTAGAACCATTGAAGAAACGATTGAAAGGAATTATAATGAAATAGTCCTCTTAGTTCTAATCATGAAATGTAAAACACTTTTGAAGTTAAATATAAATGATAGTGATTATTCTTGACATGTTTCAAGTTGTAAAGAAAGTTTTATAATTATAAAAAAAAATATTAGCGGACCAGTTATGTATTTTCCATCAGAGTGAAGTGTTGTCAATTTACCGTTATATATGTATGATGTATGTATGTAAAGTATGGAAAGTATAACATTTTCATTTCCAAGACCAAATAAGTAGGGTAAAATCGACGATGAAATAAAAAAAAAACTTTCAAAAATAAGTGTAATGAAATTCATAGAAATTAGAAATAAAGGCATGCCATGGGTGTCCAGTTACAACGGGCTGTTATACGTAAGTTTGCTTAAACAAGCAGATACCGGTGTGAGAAAGATGGGCGCGGATCCTCAGCATCGTTTAAAATTATGAGCGTTGATGAATGCCTTCCTGAGAATTTTCCATATCGCGATATTTTGATATTTTCCATGAAGTACCTTCGCATGTATTATCACTGGAAACTTTAATTATGCACACCTTACCACACCCACCTTGGACTTCCAGTGCATAAAAATGATCTTTTGACATTTAAAATGGCCTAACCATTCTTCAGTGAAAACGAAAAATTAGAAGACAAATGAGAAAGGCTTCTCCCATCTCAGAAAACAACCCTATGGGTCGGTTTCAAAGTTGGTAACTGAATGGTTACCTCCTGCTGAACACATCCTCCTCCTCAGGGTGGTGCAGTACGACTTCATGGAGTCCTTCCTTTTAGATCTTTCCAGTTAACTACATCTTTCCGGTCTTCTCTTTACACAGTGTATTCATGTAATCATATTATGAGGGCTTCTGCAATTCAACTTCCGTCCCTTATTAATGAACAAAAGTTCATAGTTTTCTTTAAACATTTCAGGTTTACAAGTTAATGTTAGTTTTTTTTTAGACACTGCTCTAGTTCTCACTCTTTACACTATATTGAAAACGTCCCCTCTCATTAATATTAATAAAAGATGAAACTTAACTGCATGACATTAAACAACATCAACTGCTCAAACTTTACGCAAAAAAAATATATTCTAGATTTCACTGTAAAATTAGTAATGAACGTAAATATATTTTATATATTTACACCCAAAGATTTAACTCAAATTTAAAACCTAACAACCTAAGATCCAAATATCTTTTATCATGGAACAACTGAACAACTATAAAGGTATTATAAGTGAATACGTTTAGAATTGAGAATTTAACTGTGTAAATGTTAAGAGTGAGGTTTTAATCGTTGTACCGAGTATCCAAGACTCTTCCAATGGAGAATTATATTTTAAAACAAGTAAGGCACCTCCAGCAAATTAGGTAGTGTGAAATGACACTACAGAAAACCGTGTAAAGACTGTTACTAAGCACAAAATGTGCAAACTGCTTCAGTAAAACCTGAGAGAGAGAGAGAGAGAGAGAGAGAGAGAGATCTTTAAGATGTGTAGCACTCCATAAACAAAGCATGTCAACTTCATCACAGTATGAAACCTCCTGGTTTTCTCTTACAAAGTGACCAAGTGATTAAAGCAAGCGTGCACAGTTGTGGACTTCCAACTTGCTCCATAGATACCCAGTGTTCCTATAACAGGCTTAACAGTAGACTGAAGAAATGCCCTTGAATATGTAGTGTGAGTGTGAATTAGAGTTATAAAGAGGAAAGTCTAGTCAGAATGAAATTATCAAGAACAATTACTAAATTACTCATATCAGTTAAAAAAAAAAATATCCCATGGTTATATTCACTTTCTCTATCTAATAACATTGCAAGAAAGTATTTCTACCTCATTCAGTTGCCAATGTTGGCCAATAGGGAAAATTTTGTATAGCTATGCGTCCCCAATGTTTGTCAAACCTAGATTAAAGGCTCTAAATGATATTCCTTCATTAAGGAGACACTGGAGATTGTTGTAATCTCCTTGATATTTTTGTTCCATTGCAGGTTTTAGTTAGTGCTTACTCTTGCTTTGTTTTTCTGTAGAAAATGAACACTAAGACTTGATGAGAACTGAGCAAAAGCTGAAATACAGAAGTCCTTGTACAATAAAATCAATGCACACTTTGGTATTACAAGAATTCTAAAATTAAATTACTAACAATAATGAGAGCTGGATGAAATACTATAAAAAATATTAATTTAAAAAATCTCCATATGTCAAGACTGTTGAACTTGAAATTCTGAAATTTATAGAACCTGTAATTGAGAGATAATAAACATGAATTTCTCAAAGAACTGACGTAACAAAGAAGCAAGCATCTAAGACACATCTTGTCCAAATTTAGCTACAGATAATATCCGAATGGATTTAGTTTCAAAGAAGATACAAAATTCCTGTACATACTATAATTTCATTTTCTGGTAAATATTCACTGTGAAAGTCTATTCTGTGTAACAAAAATCCCTTACTATTAGATTTCCTCACTTTACTTTACATCCCTTTAGTTTCTTCAACTTAGTTCTTGAACTTCCTTAACCTAACTTTACTCCAGTTTACACCTTTCACGGGAGCAGTGCCTTTGTGAGATCCTTGCAAGGAAAGTGATACATGTGACTCACTAATGATTAATTAAATAGCAACTCTCCTAATAGCTAAGATGTTCACTAAGAAAGGTGTTTCCCTCTCGTAACAAAAGTCTGGACAATATTTACCCATGGACTGCAAATTTGAATGACTAGTTCAGGAGATGATTTTCAACTTTCGAAGAAGTCTCCCTATCTAATTTGAGAACCCATATTCAGTCATATATTGAAAATATCATTGTCAAACTTTCCTTAAATGAGCACTTTTGAGTTTATTTATTAGTACACCTAAAATACCCTTTTCATCAATACCTAACCTCATTCAAAGTAACGTCTTCAAATTGGGGAGTTAGTGAGTAATTGACTGAAAATGCCTTTGTTAATAGTGTTAAATTCCTTTTAAAGTAATTTTATGAACTTCATTTTACTTATCAAAATATCTCAGAACAATAGCAAAACCGCCTCAAAGTAACACTTCAATTTGTAACTTTCATGTGTCTTCAAATATACAGATACTATAATAATAATGTTCTTGATATAATACTCTCCAATGGCAAGCTTTCACGAAATTCAGAGAGAATCGTTTAATTGCTTGAAACTAATGACAATATTTCCATATACCATCAAATTTGAGATCTGACTGATAAACTGAATTTTAAAATATATCCGATGTCAACAGTGCAAACGTGTAAAAACTTCACTCTGTGTTGTCTCCTCTGTATGAAAGAATACCTTTTAGGAGCCTAAGTTTAATAGTAAAGGTACTAATCTTCGAATATAATAATCGATATAAATCAGTAACTCGAACACACAATGCATGAAGGCCACCAGGAGTACATGAGAAACTTAACTTCAAGCCCCTACTGTGATGGAAGTTAGTTTAAGAATATCTGAGACTTATTGCTATAAATTAGTACGACTCATTTGTGCTGTAGGTTAAGATATTATCTATTCTAAGAGGGGTTCATGCCTAACAGATTACATTCTGCAAAACTTCTCCTAAATATATTGACTGTTACTAAGGTACTCAACCAAATTAATAAAACCTATTCATTCTAACTAATGAACTTGTTACTAATCATTAAAGAACTTCAGAAAAATGGCTGGTAATAATAATTTCATGTGACCTTCGTTCTCTAACAAGTAGGCAATGAACATTGGCCTGTTGGCTAATCAAAACTATGGTAATGGAAAAAAACTCCCCTAAAACATACAAGACTTTAAAATAAAAAAAAAATCAATCAATCAAAGAGTAGCCATGACTACCCAATAGCTACTATTAGGCTGATATTGTGCTTAATATTATATAGCTGAAGACATCATTAATTAACTGATAACTGTTGAAAAACTAATGAGAATCATGGGTGAAAATTACATGACGTATTCTGAAAAGTACAGAGCTACTTGAAAATTGATGCTTAGAAATTAAACTGAAGAAAACTTAGTTTTGTCTTTTTTTTAAACTTAGCTGCATTAGACTAGTGAGATATATAAATTAAAAATAGACAGAGAGAGAGAGAGAGAGAGAGAGAGAGAGAGAGAGAGAGAGAGAGAGAGAGAGAGAGCGCGCTAATATGTAAAAAAAAAAAAAAATAATATTCCACCGTAGTTACTTCGGTGCAATCCTATTTTCTGTACATATTACTGTATAAAACCATCGGCTATGGCCGTTAGCGTTTCAGATGCTCACCAGATATGTTAGAGTGAGGGTCCGTCCATGCCTCCGGAAAGGGCTGCCAGATGCACGATCCATGGCTAACTTTAACCTTAAAAAAAATAAAAACTAACCTCTGAAGGGGTGATAGAAAACGATCAGGCAAAGATCCTCTGGGACTATGGTATCAGAATAGCTAGGGTAATACGTGCAAGAAGAAAGTATCACTCATTGATATCGCAATACCAGAGCTGAAAAGAAAGGGAAAAATGGAAACGTATCATGACCTGAAAATAGAAATAAGAAAGATATGGGATATTTCAGTGGAAATTGTTCCCATACTCATATGAACACTAGGCACGGTCCCAAGAACACTAAAAACAAATCTGGAAAAACTAGAGGCTGAAGTAGCTCCAGGACTCGTGCAGAAGAGGGTACTCCTAGAAACAGCGCACATAGTGAGAAAAGTGATGGACCCGGAACCCCACACTACAAAAACAACCCAGTCAAATAGGATGACTGATAGACCCCCCAAAAAATAATAATAACTAACTAAATAAAATAATAATAATTAATAACTAATAATTATAATAATAACTAATACATAAATAATAACATTTTAATATAATTAATTAATAATAATAACTAATAATAAATAATAATAGATGTTCTTTAAGCACTAAGAAGTGGTAGTCTAAAAAAAAACAAAAAACAAAAAATTAAGTCAATCTCTTATTCAAAAATGTTCAGCGTAAACGTGAGTCCTACAAGGGAGAAGTTGATAAAAAAGTAATCTAAATCGTATGTCTGAAATAACTGTAAAATGCGAAAATGAAAATCTGTTTTACCAAAGGCAGAGTAGTTGGGAAGGATCAGAGAAGCCTCAGGGAGACACTTATCTTTGGATTTTTGTTGTAACTCTCTCTCTCTCTCTCTCTCTTAGATGTTTCTATTTATTTTTATCAGTATTTCTATAAGCTTGACCACACAAAGTTGCTGAAGCAGACTAAACTGAACTTAATTGCCTCATAAACGTATGTAATTGTAATACCACTTTTTTGGTCACACTTACCACTACCGAGCCTAAGACACAACTGAAGAAGTCAATGCAGATGTTCTGACGCACGTGTCAGGATTCGAACTAGAACCGTTAAAGCTAGGAACCAGATGGCTTTGTTGTGACTGTATACCCAAAAAGTGTAAAGAAATCGATGAGATGATTGTGCATTGTGGTTACAACAATTGTGTCAAATAAGTAAATTTGCAAAAATGCTTCTCAGATCCCTTTATAATTATTGGGAAGTTTGCAGAATCTCTAAATACATAAACAAGAATAACCATGAAATCCGCTCAAACAATTTATCACTATCGAAAGGCATTCCGATGAATCTAACATTTCCTCAAAGGAAAAAAGTATATAAGATATTGAAAAAACTTACATTATGAATTTACCATATCTCCATACACTATAAACGTTCAACAAGTAGGAAAGAGTTCTTGACACTGAATATATATATATATATAAAAAAACAGAAGCACAGAAAAAAAAAAAATATTGACTAAGGTATCATGATGGAAAATTTTAAGGAAGACTCGCATCAAATAAAACAATAAAGACTTCAGTCTAAGTGTCTGGAAGCGTTTGATAAAAATGGATCTCATGTCGGAAGACGCAGCTATCCGGAGGAAGCTTTATCCATTACATAAATGGTCACTGCACCAGGTGGACAAAATTGTATTGCGCTATAAGACGAAAATGAGAGTGAAACGAAACCCCAACTGTTCTCGAGCCATTTTACGGGCTGCGAATTTTATTTCTCGGAGTTTTATCGTCAGAACACTACAGAAAGGTGCGCATTTACAAGATATTTTTTTAAAGTCTCTGTTGTTTACAATTGTGCTTCTTTATTTTTTTATTTATTTTTTTAGATAAGCTTTTTAAAGTGTGTCGAAGTGGGAAGAATTAAGTTTTGCTAATTCATAATTAGGGGAGATAACCCAGGTACTATTAGCAACCCGATTGTTTTATCTTCTGAACATGTTCTTTAATCCCGTAGCCTATTATATATTAAATTTGCTGTAAAAATGTATGTTATTACAGCTGTGCCTTTCTGAGGTCTAAAACAATCAGGCACCGGACTGAAGCGTTTGGCCACCAACAAATATACGTTGCTAATTCTTATACATATAAAAAAAAGAGGACATATTGACGCAACTGGAGGTATTTTATGTATGACTAAGATGATGGAATACAAATGGCGAATATTAACTAGTCAAATTTTCATTTAATGAAGTATTATTGCAAAGACCGTGTCTCTGAGAGCCCTTATCGCTACGGGCAATAAAAAATAATGAATAATTTCCTCACGGACCCGCAATTGAAGAGGCCATAATCGTCTGACGTCACTCACTCATGGATCTCTCTAGAACGCACGGAATCGATTTAGAACGACTCTCCAAATAGGAACATTTAATGAAGTGCTCTTCATTCAAGCCATCCAGGGAATCAAATTTAACTGAAGACCATTTGCTTCGACTATAGGACAGAATATTCAGGAAATTCTCTCTCTCTCTCTCTCTCTCCTCTCTCTCTCTCTCTCTCTCTCTCTCTCTCTCTCTCTCTCTCTCTCTCTCTCTCTCTCTCTCTCTCTCCAAGTTATTATTAATATTATTGTTATTATCATTTCTTTCTAGCGTACTCATACAAATTTCAGTGATGACTTTTATAACGCTGAGTATACCATTTACAAGTGAGGTCTACCTGCCCAGGGCAAATATCCTGGAGAAAATTAGCTTTAGAAATGCTCCTAACTGCATTTGCATTCAGTTGTGATATCGTCTTATTCTGTTACTTTAATTTTTTTTATATTCCGAAATTCACTATTCACCACTTTGAAGTATACACATTCTTTCCTAAGCAGAGCTGGCTTATGACGAAAAAATTAAAAGCGCTTACTACGTAGAACCTTTTACAAGAATGCTTCAGCATGTATTCAAGGCCCTTCCAGCAAATGTTGCTCTCGATGCATGAGGGGAAAGACTCCTCGAACCGTAGGTTTTGCGTCTGTAGAGAAAAGGGCCACTTTACAAGATCAAGAAAATTACATTGCATTGTAAACGAAATGAAACTGGGAAATTTTGGTGCAATCCTCTGCCCTTAGGAAATAATGACTTTTCTGAAAGTGTTTATAGTGGATGCCATCTACTATAGACATTTTACTATCTACATGTATATATACACACATGCATATATATAAATATATATATATGTATATATATATATATATATATATATATATATATATATATATATATATATATATATATATATTATATATATATATATATATATATAGATATATAACTATAATACAATCATGACAGTAATACCTGGATAAATGGGACAGTCCCACAGTATTACCTGGATAAAAGGGAGAGTCACTACAGTAATAAACTGGATAAATCGGACAGTCAATAGAGCAATATCTGAATAAAAGAAACAGTCACCACAGTGATACATGGATAAATGCCTCCGTCACTGCAGAAATATTTGGATTAAATGCAAAACGGTTAAAACAGTAATATTTGGATAAAAGGGACAGTAAGAACAGTAATATCTGGCTAAAAGGGGCTGTCATTACTGTTGTTTTGGGATAAAAAGGCAATAATATATATATATATATATATATATATATATATATATATATATATATATATATAGATATATATATATATATATATATATATAATATATATATATATATATGTGTGTGTGTGTGTGTGTGTGTGTGTGTGTGTGTGTGTGTGTGTGTGTGTGGGTGCGTGTGTGTGTGTGTATGAGCGTGTACATGCTTCAAAATTATATATTAATCGAAATCTCGCATCGGTACGAACCCAACTCTGATAGAATCTCATGGAAGCTGCGATTCTTTAGGAAAAGAGGAAAAATGCTAATGATGTCATTCTGGAAAATGGGTTTGGCATTATGCCGTCCAACCTCATTAAAGCTCTTCATGAAATTGCACCCAAAGTCCTTTCCTTTTAATGCGTCCGGGGAAATGGCCCCTAGAGACAATTTCCTTTTGTTGTCGAAACATTAATATAAGATGATATGATTTTATCAAGTCTCGGCAGATTCCCTGGCCTTCTTAATGACATCGTAGCACTTTCCTTTTATAGTCATTTTTATCATTTCTGCTTTTTTCTTCTTGGAAACTCAAATGGCGTCATCTTCACCGATGGTTGGACTACCTTGTGCCATATTCTGTCTGTCTGTCTGTTCTTATTCTGACTTCTCGAGCTATTTATACCTGTAAGAGTCATTCATTACTTTGTGATGAATGTTTTCTGTTCATCATGGTCATAGTTTGTAACTACAAAAACGGAAGTATGCATATTTCACATCCCAAGTAAAAATAAGAACATCTTCACTGCGCCTCAGCCGCAGTCGATTTTCCTAGATCAAAAGTAATTATTGAAAAGAACCAGGAAAATCCCAACTGTGTAAGACGATGCAACAAATAAAAAGAAGAGTCTAAAACAAACACCATAAAAGGAGAAATATAAATGCTTTAGCATAATAGTGACTGTGTGTGTGTGTGTGTGTGTGTGTGTGTGAGAGAGAGTGTGTGAGTGAGTGTGTGTGTGTGTGTGTGTGTGTGTGATCAATCACTTCTGAATTTTCGAACATAAAATTAAGTAGCTTACATGTGGAATGGGTGTTTATTAAGGCATATATACATACACACACACACACACACACACACACACACACACACACACACACACACACACACACATATATATATATATATATATATATATATATATATATATATATATATATATATATATATATATATATATATATATATATATATATTTAACCAAGATTCTTAGAACTCGGTATTTCCATTTTAAAAGGTAGCAATGGATAGTGAATCTAAGAAACTGGTAATATCCAATATCCATTTCCTCTCACTCCAACACTAACACCCCCCTCTCTCTCTCTCTCTCTCTCTCTCGCTCTCTCTCTCTCTCTCTCTCTCTCTCTCTCTATCCATACTCTCTCTCCATTACCTAAGGCCACTAAATCAGACTCGTGAACTTACAAAAATAACATTTATTTATTTAACTTTCCACATCAATTAAGTAAGTCAGTTCCCCTTGTCGCAGATCAGTTTCCTTTCTCAGATCAGTTCCCCTTTCTCTGATCAGTTCCCCTTTCTCAGAATTGCCTATAAAAAGACAAGAGAACATATCGATAAGCACAAGATTATAAATCAAAAGATCATATGGAATAGAACATCTTTGAAATAAATTTTCAAAATACAGACAAGCCACCCTTTTGGCTAAAGATAAGTATGCTTACCCATTCAACACAATATTCACCACACTTTATAATAGAAGTACTGTTCGAAGAAGCCATTTTGGCTTCTCGCCTGTCTTGTACAGATCTCCCCATCTTGGCTACCTTACACTCCCATATGTAGGGAGAAGCTCGCACACACGCACAAACTCACACACATTGTTCACGCCCCAGTACCGCCCCTAACCAGTTTCACAAGGTACCTCTGTATCAAGCGCCCATAGCACAGGACATCACGCCACCCAACAAGATATGTCAGCATTTCTGTGTCTCCAAGGAGAAGCTAAATCGATGACTTCTACATTCTAAGAAAGTCACAGCACATCACCTTACAATGGTATCTAAAACATATTGTCCTAATACATTCCTCTTTTTATATAACAGATGCTCGGCCACCCAAGAATGCTAGCACCTGCCTAGCCATAGGTCACATAAAACAGCTTATACATATAAAAAAAACACATTGGCTGGCTCATTAAACACCATATTAAAAATAACTGCACGTCTTTGGCAGTACAAAGTCTATCATACATTATCTTGAACAGCCTGTATCCGGGCTATGATAACAGTTGACCATAGAAAATTCTCCTCATCCTGAATCTTCAATTCTCCAGTGTGTCTGCAACTGCAACTGCATGAACTCGTGAAACACGCTGTAGAAAGGCAAAACGTCTCCCTGTGACGACTTCCGTAGTCCAAAAGTGCCGTAAAACCCCGTAGACGCGTAGATTGTCTCGCATGTGGGCATACATCTCTGTAGTAGTTGAGGGACGTCTTGCTGAAGGCGTAGGGAACCAATGTTTATGGAGTTTCAGTATGTCAGTCATGTCATCGGTCAATTAAAGAAGAAATAACCCTAGACATACATATGTCAATTAATGACCTCAAAATTCTAAGAAACACTAACTGAACATTTTCCCATTAATCACCACTAATATGACCACTGAGCTAATTCCTAACAACTCGTGAAGTAATTTCATAAGATCGCTAAATCATAAATCAATATTATAACCCGGTAAAGAAAATATTAAATTCTCCAATTTAATTCAACAATAATATAAAAAAAAAGCTTCCCAACCCCCATATATACATCACACAAACCACCTAGGACTCACAAAAACTCTGCGGACTACTGTCATCACATTTCACAAGAATTAAAAGATAATGAGCCCAAGAAAAAAAAGTGTAACAAACCCAGCCCCAAATTATCATGAAAAATGTTCTCTCAAGCTCTGATATTTCAGTCACCAAAATCAGTAAGGACCCTTTTACTGTCTAACAGCAAAACCTTTTACTGCTTATATAATTAACCTCCATGAAATATAATGCCAAACACCCTTCCATCTAACTCACATACCCCGATAAATCATATCTCCTGTCCAAAATAGAAATGCCATGTAAGCTCAACCCCAATTAAATCAAATCTCGTAGGAAAAGAAAAAAAAGAAAAAATAATAACAACAATAATAAGTGAACTTTTTTCCATTCCAGTACACACATAATATATATAATATATATAATCCAACGTTTTACCCACTAAATGCAGTATGTATCGTTACGGAATTTGCTATCACAACATATCTCATCGATCAGAAACGACTCATCACAGCATTATCAGCAAATATCCACCTGTGAACACCTCAGGTGCTTCGAATAGCACTATAGATTTGTCTAGTCAGACTTGCAACCTCAGAAAACCATTATTCTCCAAATATTCTATTCTAACACCATTATTCTCCAAAAAGCCCCAAAAGTTCTATACTGACACTATATAACCACATTTTACAAAATTATATCTAGTTTATCATCAAAGTGGCCCAAAAAAGAAAAAAAAATATTGTCCTTAAAGACATAACTCCCCCATGATATTACTCCAAATGTATAAAACAAATTATCACCTATTCGGGATATAAACCCCAGTAAACACAATTCAACAATTATATGCTGCCAAAAATAACCACTGGTGAATATAAAAAATGCAACATCTCCATAAAACCACAATGCAGTAAAGCCACTCACCTCCATTAGTCACAACACCAAAAGAACCACAGTGGCCCCTCTTTGGCTCGTAAAACCACAGAAATTCAGCTCCTAAAAATCATAATCACCAAAAAAATTCACAACCAAAGATTAATGCCACCCGTATATCACCATATTAATAATAATACCACTCCGGTGATAAAAAATATTCCCCTCCATTTCACTAGCAGCCAAACAACACCAAAATCCCTCTATTTCACCAATAACCACATATGGAATAAAACCCAAGTATCCCAAAAAAAATTATTACACCTCCAAGCAGGATAATAAAAAAAGAAACTCTGTCCCTAAAATATGGACTCAAAACATCTAGCTGATAAACTCGAAAATATTGCTGCATACCTCCTCTCACAAAGGTTTCCATTTGCCCCAAAATGACTGCAAAAATAATTGAACTAAATTAGCTCATACCACCATAGGCCTAAGCTCTGGACTATCTCCAACAAAAGAAATATCACATGGCCAGAATATTATATCTCCAGTTCTCCACTAAAATAACCTCGAAAAGCATCTCTAAGGAGCTCAATGTTGTAAACTCTCTGTTTAGCATAACTGCTGAAAAGGGTAAAAACTTGGCAAAAAAATTGTCCAGGAAATTCTAGAAAAAAATGGTCAGTGTGCCATAACTCATTACAACAAAACTACAAATCCAAAGTGTCTAAGCAAAGGCTACCCCACATTCACCTCGGCACAGGCCACCAGAAACTTAAGTTTTCTATCTCTGGCAAAGTTGCCACAAACACAACAAAGGTATTGTGCAAGAGGCCAACAATTTCCGGAACATAAATATCCAGAAAAAAAATAGTGTCATTATGTACACATTCAAAAAATGTAAAAATTCTCCCCTAAATCTCTCTGCAGCATCAAACAGCTGAAATTATAAACGCATTCCCGAACAATGATTCCAAGTCACGAACTGAGATATTAAAAATCTACACAAACTGTCTGGAGAAAAATAAATTCAAATTCGCGCATGATAAAAAACTTACATCAGAGATGGCTAACGTCCAAAAAAGGGGAAAAGAAATATCAATTATACTGTTAACTGTTCACATGACACCTGTAATATCTGTGACTCATGTAGACTTCAAGCAATTATCTGCTGAACCCATAAAAAAGGAAAACTCTAGGACTATCACAGAAAACCAAAAAAGACCGGTAGGTTTACTCAATATGACTTTTACCATAGTCTTGAACCGGGCATTAACACACTATCCTCCGATAATACACCATTAAATTTGTGGTTAGTACCTCCCAAATTCACAGACATCACCACCCTTAGT
>NC_087216.1:56906231-56913731 GCF_015104395.2 Macrobrachium nipponense
TCATTTCTTTTTCGCCAGAATTCTAATTTTTTTAACATCTTTCAGGATAAAACAAAGGTTTTCTATTAATTTATGTCAGACCTAGGATTATGGAGAAAGCTAAAAATGATCAGCTTTTACAGTTTTATAAAAACTTTATACTAAAATTATAATTTTTTTTCAGACATTTGATATATGAAATTTCAATATAATCTTAATCACCAACAAAGATATATGAGAAATTACTTAAGACATACAAAATAAAATTTGTCTTTGAATCTTGCCTTGAAGAGATCTTTTTCTTCACATATAAACGGTTTTAGCTACTTGAATATTATATCTTATACGTAACTGGAATAAGCTAAAACAAATAAGGGACCATATGACTTACCATGTCACGTTTAATATAAGAAGAGTAAACATTAGTAGAATTTAGGCCAGCCAGTTACAAGAAGGGAAATCGAAATGGCTGTGACTTTTGGATAAAGAACAGCTAGTTGTAGAATAGGTTGCTATATCAGTTATGATCTATTTATGGCTGCCTATAAAATAAACATAACGCTTCTTTTAAATGAGACACAAATAGAGTCGTATTGCGATATAACTTTTCATGCAGAGTAATTGTTAAACCTAATATTTCTACATGCAACGCCTGTTCTTGTTTATTAGTAGTAATCAAATTTATGTCAGAGCATTTTTAAAGCACAGAAAAATTATATGGTCTAAAGAGAAACAGTCGAATGTGAACACCAGTAAAATATAATTATCATACTGACAATGACCTCTTAGCTTCTCGGATTCATCACTTGTTTTGGATATGCTTGGCACTACAAAGCATAAGGTCTTAATATCAAAATGGAAGGAATATAAAACAATTCGAATAGCAATGGCAGGATTTGAACCTCCATCCCAAATTATATATATATATATATATATATATATATATATATATATATATATATATATATATATATATATATATATATAATTGTGTATGTGTTTATGTATATACCATTGTGTGTGTGGTGCAAGTGTGTTTGTGTTATAGGGTACCATGTGATCCCACCCACCTCCATCTTGCATGGCCGGCTAACCTAACAACAAACATACGTCATGCATCTTTTGTGCATAAATTTTTATTCATATTATTGTTATGTTATCATTATAACCACATGCATTACAATGTCAGCAGTTCAGCAATATGTGCTATATCTTCAGTCGTGTCTTGTACATCGATTTATATGCACTTTCCCTCTTTCAACAAACACAAGTGATTGTATTATGAACTCTGTTTTATTCGCCTCCTACTCATGTCTTCAATACAATGTCTACAAAGGAAAATTATTTCTTTTCTTAGAGAAAAAGTGGCCTTATGCCATTACGCATCTTGCTCTTCCTCTTGCAATGCAACACTTAGGGAATATTCTCTACGAATGGGGTTCTCTGTGACCTCGATTATTTTTTATCTCTGATATCCTTGGCTAAACAGCGTCGGGATTAAGACAGTGCATAAAAGACTAGATTAAAACTCATTCGTCCGTATAGCGGAAAAGCTGTTTTTGATCGATTCTTTTTATTTTATTTCTTTTGTCTCCACTGACGACACTGATTTCTAGAAGGAATATCATTCTTCTTCATTCTTTTATATAAAAGAAATATTATTAGTATTCGTTTATTTTCGTAGGCTTCCAACTATTCACTTCAATCAATAAGAAAAATATTGATAACAATATTAACTGCTAGGCTCAACTGCGATTTACATATATCATGAACGCAAATTTTACACACAATAATAATAATAATAATAATAATAATAATAATAATAATAATAATAATAATAATAATAATAATAATAATAATAATAATAATAATAATAATATCAATAATATGGTTGCTGCTTCAGCACTGTTAATCTTGTAGAGTCTTCTCTATCTTTCTGATGACAGCTTTCTCTCTGTTGCCTAGGCTGGCGAGCAACGCACCAAAGGGCATGGTAAAATTCGGTTGAGTCTCTTTTGGTGTTTATTATTGCTTATACAATGCTCTCTCTCTCTCTCTCTCTCTCTCTCCAGACCGTATTCGAGAGCCTGCAACAATAAGATATAAGGAGAAGGACTCGCCAATGAAATTCAGCCTCTGGAAAATGTCCTGTAGATCTGGAGGAAAACGGTCGCGTTGGAGAGAGAGAGAGAGAGAGAGAGAGAGAGAGAGAGAGAGAGAGAGAGAGAGAGACCATTGTATAAGCAATAATAAACACCAGAAGAGACTCAACCGAATTTTACCATGCCCTTTGGCGTTGCTCACCTGTCTAACACAGAGAGAAAGCTGTCATTAGATAAAATAAAGACTCTATACAAGACGAACAGTGCTGGAGCAGCATCCATTTTTAACAAAACTTGCTTACGATAGGGTCTCTTTCCGTAAAATATTACTACTACTACTACTACTACTACTACTACTACTGCTACTACTACTACTACTACTACTACTACTACTACTACTAATAATAATAATAATAATAATAATAATAATAATAATAATAATCAATAAAATAATAAATAATCTCTCCCATATGTAGGAAGTGCAATACGAAAAATGAAACCATAAACCACATAGCAAGCGAATGTCCGGCACTTGCACAGAACCAGTACATAAAGAGGCATGATTCAGTGGCAAAAGCCCTCCACTGGAGCCGGTGCAAGAAACATCAGCTACCTTACAGTAATAAGTGGTACGAGCACCAACCTGAGGGAGTGATAGAAAACGATCAGGCAAAGATCCTCTGGGACTATTGTAGCAGAACGGATAGGGTAATATGTGCAAATAGACCAGACGTGACGATGATTGACAAAGTCAAGAAGAAAGTATCACTCATTGATGTCGCAATACCATGGGACACCAGAGTTGAAGAGAAAGAGATGGAAAAATGGATTAAGTATCAAGACCTGAAAACAGGAAATAAGAAGGATATGGGATATGCCAGTGGAAATTGTTCCCATAATCATAGGAACAATAGGCACGATCCCAAGATCCCTGAAAAGGAATCTAGAAAAGCTACACGCTGAAGTAGCTCCAGGACTCATACAGAAGAGTGTGATCCTAGAAACGGCGCACATAGTAAGAAAAGTGATGGACTCCTAAGGAGGCAGGATGCAACTCGGAACCCCACGCTATAAATACCACCCAGTCGAATTGGAGGACTGTGAGAAAGTATTAAAAAGTTATAAAAAAATAAAAATAAATAAATAAATAAATAAATAAATAATAATAATAATAATAATAATAATAATAATAATAATAATAATAATAATAATAACGCCGGAAATATGATAAAAGCCATAAACACATGGGCAGTGCCAGTAATCAGATACAGCGCAGGAATAGTGGAATGGACGAAGGCAGAACTCCGCAGCATAGATCAGAAAACCAGGAAACATATGACAATACACAAAGCACTACACCCAAGAGCAAATACGGACAGACTATACATAACACGAAAGGAAGGAGGGAGAGGAATACTAAGTATAGAGGACTGCGTCAACATCGAAAACAGAGCACTGGGCAATATCTGAAAACCAGTGAAGACGAGTGGCTAAAGAGTGCATGGGAAGAAGGACTAATAAAAGTAGACGAAGACCCAGAAATATACAGAGACAGGAGAAAGACAGAAAGAACAGAGGACTGGCACAACAAACCAATTAACGGACAATACATGAGACAGACTAAAGAACTAGCCAGCGATGACAATTGGCAATGATAACAGCGGCACAAGATCAGGCCCTAAGAACCAGATATGTTCAAAGTATGATAGACGGAAATAACATCTCTCCCATATGTAGGAAGTGCAATACGAAAAATGAAACCATAAACCACATAGCAAGTGAATGCCCGGCACTTGCACAGAACCAGTACAAAAAGAGGCATGATTCAGTGGCAAAAGCCCTCCACTGGAGCCTGTGCAAGAAACACCAGCTACCTTGCAATAATAAGTGGTACGAGCACCAACCTGAAGGAGTGATAGAAAACGATCAGGCAAAGATCCTCTGGGACTATGGTATCAGAACGGATAGGGTGATACGTGCAAACAGACCAGACGTGACGTTGATTGACAAAGTCAAGAAGAAAGTATCACTCATTGATGTCGCAATACCATGGGACACCAGAGTTGAAGAGAAAGAGAGGGAAAAAAAATGGATAAGTATCAAGATCTGAAAATAGAAATAAGAAGGATATGGGATATGCCAGTGGAAATCGTACCCATAATCATAGGAGCACTAGGCACGATCCCAAGATCCTGAAAAGGAATCTGGAAAAACTAGAGGCTGAAGTAGCTCCGGGCCTCATGCAGAAGAGTGTGATCTAGAAACGGCACACATAGTAAGAAAAGTGATGGACTCCTAAGGAGCAGGATGCAACCCGGAACCCCACACTATAAATACCACCCAGTCGAATTGGAGGACTGTGATAGAGCAAAAAAAAAAAAAAAAAAAAAAAAAAAAAAAAAATAATAATAATAATAATAATAATACCATTTTCTTATTTTCAAAGTTACATTTGGGTATTATTTTGTATTCTAGTAATTGTATACAAGTCGATAATATTTAGAATTAACGTAGATCCTTTTATTTTATGTGTTAAAAGTGCGTTATTCTCGTTTTGTTTGATCAATAACTACTTCTTTTTTTTTCAGAACTTACCTCTCAAGCAAAATTGAATTAGATATCGCTGAGCGTTTTAAGTTTTGTATATTAGTAAGTGTCTCAGCATGACTTTAATTTTAAGACCCCTCTGACAAATTTTGTCATTTTCCTTTCAACTAGAAATATTTCTACAGGTAATAATTAAACGTAGTGACCTATGAGGAAGATCTTCTACTGTTTGAATATTACTGTGATGTGTAACATCTTATCAAATACCGTTAAAGTTTGTTTCCTAGAAGCTCATTTTCTTTCAGTTGCCCGATGCTCAAATTGGCATGTTCCCTTTACCAACTTTTCTTCAACCTTTAGTAAATCTCTACGCCTAGTTTCATCTGCGGTTACCGAGTCACTTGGTATCAAGGAAAGCTCAAATTTTGTTCAGAAGTACCGAACTTTATTGGTCCTCGAGACAATTCACCAAAGTGGCTGAAATGCGGTCATTGTAGTATCAGAATTAAATCAATACTGATACAGTAAAGTTCGTTTATAGCGAATAACAGGGGACAATCGTTTGCAATTCGTCATAGGCATCATTCGTTATAAAAGGAGATACTTGGAATGATTGGATATGCTCCCTTGTTTTAATACAGAATGAAAACCAGATGATAAAGTATGTATCCTCCTAAGTAAATCAAGATTTCTAATACATTTTAATAAAAGTCATTTATTGGAAGCTTCCTTTGGAGTTTTGCGATTTTAAGTCTGATATGACTTTTTCTTCATCTACTTCACTTTGTTACAAAAATGTATTTGTCCACTAATAAAACCTTCACCGGGACGTACAAAATAGTTCGTCATATAGCTGCTTTCGTAATAAATATGTCATTACATACCTACAATTTTAAGTTCATTTATTTGAATTATAAGCCGGAATTCTTTACAAAGGAACTTTATTGTATTATATAGGATTTAAGGGCCAAATGATTATTAGAAGAATAAAATATACACCTGGGTCAACTACTGATTGCTTTGTTTCAACTGACCAATTTATGGAATAAAACATACTACGATTTCATATCCATGTTTCTCATTTAGTCTACTGCAGTTGATTTAATGTATTATATGAGGTTAACTTATGTTAAGACTGACATGAGATGATAATTTAACCGTAGATTAAAGGACTCACGACCTGTGCAGTTCCAAAAGATCGGTCTCCGGATATGAGAAATTATATTAAAAAAAAAAATAAAAAAAATAAAAAAAGAGATCGGACAATACGAGATAAATCCCTTGCCACTTCCCGCATGTGGTTATCCCGTCTGTAAAGAGATTCAATCTCCTGCAATTCCGTCGAGGGAACGTTCCTCTCCACCAGAGATATAATTTATTGAAATATGTAAATTGTATGCAAATATTCCCATGTTTTCTTTGTACACACACACACTCACGCACGCACGCACGCACGCACACACACACACACACACACACACACACACACTCGCTCACTTTCCCCGTCTCCCCTTGGAGGAGGATGCTCAGGGGTAATGGAAATGAGAAGTTTGTGTTTTCCTCTTAACCTAAATGCGGCAGGGGTTTGCCCCCAAGTTCCATGACCCGAATTCAGAGACGACATTCGTCATGAGAAAGAGAACAAGCTTTATTGTGTATCTATTTTTCTTCTCTTGGCTCTGTTTTCCACAGTTCCTCTTATCTTAACACAATAAACGTAAAAAGTAAATGTGATCGTAGTGAACAGTATAATTTCGCTTAATAAGATCATTTAACTCCATTATGGGTTATATTACGTACTAGATTTTTTTAATCCTACGTGCAATCAAGCTGGTTCACAAGTTCAAGTTTTTCAAAATCCATGCAAACTTAGGAATTCATTCTACAATAGATAATTGACAGTCCTCTGTGCGTATATGTACGTAATTATGTTTATGCTTGAGTCAACCATTTGATTATGTGATCACCTTCAGTTTTTAAATGTCCGTCAGCTACGCATATGGTGAAAAGGGACAGGTTGAAGTGTGGTCTTATCTTCATTTCCATCTAGATAATCAATTTAGGGTAATTGTCCTAACATTTCGTGAGCCTCGACTTTTTAAGCATTGAAATAAAATTCGTTACTTACAACTTTAAGATTGACCACCTCAGTATAATTATGCTCATGGCGCATGTACACTCGCACAGATACATACATACATACATATATACATACATACATACATACATACATACACACGCGCACAGACACACACACACACACACATATATATATAATATATATATATATATATATATATATATATATATTAATATAGATATATATATATATATATATGTACGTATATATATATATATTATATATATATATATATATATCATATATATATATATATATATATATTATATTTATATTATATATGTATATAAATAAATATAAATATATATATATAAATATATATATATATATATATATATATATATATATATATATATATATATATATCATATATATTATATATATCATTGTGTGTAGGAGTATGTGACGGTGTTTTATAAAGAATCGGTTATCTCGTCCAGCGCAGAACAAATGTTGAATATTTTCCGATGGTGATGAGACATCTTATATCTTTGAGCTGATATTATTTTGAATATAATATCTGATTTCCCGGAGGTCTATACATTTATAATAAACAATCCGTTCAGGCAGTTCATAATGAAATATATATAGTAGAAATAACCCTCAGACAATATTGATCAAAGTCGAGGAAATTTTGATCTTCAAATCTATCGTGCTTTTCATATCAACATAATCTATTAGGGCTTTCGTTACACTCGTTCCTATTTACGATTATTTGTTATCGTCGTCCGT
>NC_087216.1:56923731-56926231 GCF_015104395.2 Macrobrachium nipponense
CTCAGCACACGCTCATCACATCGCTTGTCAGCAGAAAAATCGCCTGCGGACGTATGCTCTAACAACAGCACAAAAATTGTCTAGTCAGACACATAAGTTGGAAACTCATGATTCTCAAGAAAAAAAGGTCTAACTGACACATTTCACAGAATTAACTCCAGGATATGACTAATGTGTTCAAAAATTTGTCTCAAAGACTTATTCTCTCAACATGACTTTTCCCCACTTATATTTCTCCAAGAATAACACACTTGTGAACATAAAAAAATGCACACATCTCCAAATGACTCTTATTGCAGTAATGCCACTCGCCTCTAAATAGACACGAAACCAAAAAACGAGGAACACAGAAATCTTCTCTTTGCTCAAAAAAAAAACTCCATAACCACGAAAAAAAGGGTCACCCGCCAAGATTAATTCCAAACTCCATTATGAGACACCATATCAATAATAACACCACTCCGGTTATAAAAATATTTCCTCCATTTGGTTAATAACCAACCCCCCGCTTATATTATTCTCTTATTTCTCCAAAGCCACATGTCAGTATAAAAAAAAGACACCACTCCAGGAATAGAGAATAATCACCTCTATTTTGGCAAATACAAAATATTTACCTCTATTTCCCAATAACTTCATGTGGAACAAAACAAGGCTCCAAAAATATATCTCCAAAAAATGTGCACTCAAGGCATCTAACTCACACACTCCCAAATATTGCCCCATAATCTCCAAATATGTGTCTCCATTTGCAACAAACAAAGATGGCTGCAAAATAATTGAACTAAACATAGCTCTCATCACATGTTGGCAAATATCAACAATGGCCAAAAATGTATCTCCCATATTATATCTCAAATCATAACTCCAAAATAATATATACCTCCAATTATCTCTCCAAAATAAAATATCTCAATTATATCTCAATTCTAACTCCAATTCTCCAGAGAATAACTCAATGTTATAGTAAAAAACTATAAAAACTCACTCCATCTAGCATAACTGCTAAAAAAGCGGCAAAACTCGGCAAATAAAACTGTCTAGAAAATTCTAGAAAAAAATCACCAATGTGCCACAAGTCATTATAACAGAATTCCAAACTCACAGTGTCTAAGCAAAGACTTCCCCATATGCACTACGACATAGCCACTAGAAAACTTAACCAAGTTTCCTATCTCTCACAAAGTTGTCACAAATACAACTAATTGTATTGTGCAAGAAAACTCACAATTTCTGAAACACAAATATCCAGAGAAAAAACTGTAGTGCCATTACGTATGCACTCAAAAAATGCAAGAAAATCTCCCCTATATTACTCTATAGCATCAAATAGCTAAAACACGAACACTTTTCTCTTAAATGACTCTAAGTCATGAACTGAGTGAGACATTAAAAAAATATCCACACCAACTGGAGAGAAAAAATAAATTCAAATTCACCCATGGTAAAAAACTTGTGTCAGCGATGGCTAATTTCCAAAAAAGGAGAAAAGAAAAAGCAACGGCACCATTAACTATCTCCCGTAACTCACTAGATGTCAAGCAATTATCTGCTGAACTCATAAAAAAGAAAAAAAAACTAAAACAATGTGTTGTTAGTTCTTCCCATAATCACAAAAGATTTCACCTCCCTTGACAGCATTAAAACACCCACGTATTAGTACATAAAAAAATCAGTATCAGAAATATCATTATCACAAAATCATCAAAAAAAAAATTGCTATCATCAAAATCATCAGTATCAGTACAAAAAAATATCAACAATGTTAATGCTTGTCCATTCTCCAAAAATTCAGCACAAAACTCAGCAAAATTCCACACAATTCACCAAGATTCAGTCAGATCATCAAGATTCAGCAAAACTCATCCCCGTGAATCACTGAAATATTCTCCAAAGTTACAAAACTCAACAATTAATTAACACAAGACTTCTCTCATTAATTCATTGTAATAATATCCCTGAATAATTATCTGTAATAATTATTAAATAATCCCATGAAATATCTCAAATCTCTCGCAAAACCAATTCTCCCGTAATGATATTATACTTAAGCAAACCCCCGTGACACATCTCAAGTATAACAATTATTAATAATAATAATAACTCTCCATAGCAATAATTCTCTTGCAAAAATAAATCAAGTAAGGGTGAAATTTCAAATAGCATACAACAGTATTGCTGAATCCTATGACATACAATTTCTCCAGCATGCAACACCATGACATAACACCATTGCCACACAACACAGATACAACACCAATCATCGGCATTTCAAAGTAATTTCTCCAACACAATAAAAAAAAATAATCTGTGTATCCCCCATTATATTTGTGTCTTCAAGGCACAAGTAAAACATATAACACATCCCGTGCATGTAACTACTTTTCCCCTCATTCATGGAAAAGAAAAATCTCTTTTATTTCCTTTTCTCTTCATCCAAGGGAGAAAAAAAAATCTCTTTTCTAAAAAAAGACTCTACATGCATTTCACTCATCAATCA
>NC_087216.1:56941231-56942486 GCF_015104395.2 Macrobrachium nipponense
ATAAATAAAGAATATTTCTAAAATAACAAAAGAGACCCTACCCACAGCGGTAGCGTAACGAGAACTGACACGAAGCATTGTTATGGAGGAGAGAGTAAACAAAAGAAACAGGTAATTAGGCAATAAACAGTTGGGTGGAAGATGATTGATGGTTAAGAGTAGGTACAGTTACCTACATCAATATTGATTCAAGGGTAGTTGGTTCGTTTATATGCCTGGTTCTTCCTACAATATTAAAATGATTGGTATCTATGTGTGCTTTGCATCTTTTACTGTGCAACTGATTTCCTCTCATCAAGGAATTATCTACAGAACGAGTTGTCGACTATCAAATCCAGAACAATCTAACTACCCTTGAATCAATAATGATGTAGCTAACTGTACCTACTCTTAACCACCAATCATCTTCCACTCAACTGTTTATTGCCTAATTACCTGTTTCTTTGTTTACTCTCTCCTTCAAAACAATGTTATGTGTCAGTTCTTACACTACTCTATTATTTTAGTTAATATTGTTTTTCTCTCTATTTGATATTCTCAGTCAGTACGTGTTATGTTTAATATATATGTAAAAAAAAAAAAAAAAAAAAAAAAAAAAAAAAAAAAAAAAAAAAAAAAAAAAAAAAAAAACAATAACAATCTAGTACTGTACTGCGTTTATAGAGTATAAAACCTAAATAGATGTTTTATAGATGTATAAAACCTAAATACATTAAATCCATTAAGCAAATTACGATAATGATAGAGTAGAGTACATCGTTAATTTACGATAACGGATGTTCGTATCTCTGAAAGTTCGTAAGTAAAGGAGTGTCTGTATGTGTGGACGTATCTTTTCTGAAGAAAAAAAACATTCCTGGAATAGGAGTTTCCAGACAAGAGACAGTAAAGAACATTGATAGCTAAATCAACACATCCTCTCTTTTAATGGTTTAAATGAAGTCAAGCAACATCATTATGAAGTTATTAAGGAAATATCAAGGTAATACACGAACAATAGCATAATGGAAGACTAGAGGTTGGCTGATAATGCAAAGGAGTGTTTATTATAAACCAAAGATGTGATTCGTAAGATGCAAGAGTTTTTCGTCTGGAAAACAATCGTAAACATTAAAAAAAAAAATATTTAAATCGGTAGGAAACGCGTCCCTCAAACGTTTTTGTTGTTATTAAAGCATATAGTGCACCACCTATACTCTGCTCCCTGTAGTATTTGCTTACAACCATTCTCCCGAACCTACTATGGCCGGGTATG
>NC_087216.1:56942986-56960486 GCF_015104395.2 Macrobrachium nipponense
ATTTGCGGAAACTTGGTTGAAACGTCATCAAAAACCAATATGAAAAGAGATTGAGTTAATACAAGACATTTTAGTACCGTTTTATATTAGTAGGGTTAATGGCAGGGATTGGAAAGGTTTATGAAAAATAAATTTGACCATAAAGTTTGATGTTATACTATATATGTAATATTATCCACTATTAATTATTCTATTTTTTATTCTTACATAGAGCTCAAAACATTATGCAGCATTAAAGAAAAACAAGTTCTTAAGTATCTCCCGACTAATAAATATAAAAAATACATCCATCTCAATTAGAAAATACATCTATTAAAACACTATCCTTAGCCTTCAGGTGAGGAGGCAAAATCAATATTTTTCGAGGAGGGCTTCCGATTCCCATCGTATTGGTCTCCTAATTTGCCAGTTTTGCACACCTGCATTTCCAGCATACTAGACTTGATCAGTTTGCAAAACATCAGGTGAAATCTCGACAAGAGAATTATATTTATCGGGCTCTGACCTCGAGACATGAGTAAAGGTGAAAGATCGAGGGTCTGATGAAAGCACAAATGATGAATTGTTCTATTTCACTTAGAGCACGGTGGTAGCTAACAAAAATATAATGGTGCGAGAGAAATAAAATACACTTTCGTTGTATGTTTTTTCTTCTTTTTTTTTTTAGAAAACACTAAAGCTTATCTTCGAATTATTTCTAAAATAAAAATAAATAAATAAATAGTCCTTCAAATTATGTTCACTAAGTTAAGAAGATCCATAATGAAAAAATATTTCTAAAGACAATGTTATTTTTTAATATTACATGATAAAAATTCTGAAACCTTGAGTGTGATTCAAGAATAAATGAATCTAGTGCCTGCTCATTTACTAGTCATGCTGCACTACACTAACTTTTACAGCAGAAGAGAGAGAGAGAGAGAGAGAGAGAGAGAGAGAGAGAGAGACGCCATTTTTACCCAGATACAACAGAAATAAATAAACAAATGAATATCCCCTGTCCAGGTTATCGAATTTCAATAACAAAACTATGAAAACTTCGAATGGAATGTCAACTGGATTGTAGGTATATAAAGACAGTTTGTAATGGATATCTGACAAAATATTAATTCTGAAAATGGAACGTCGAAAATTGAAGTCACTTGATTATCCAGCAAACACACACACACACACACACACACACACACACACACACACACACACACATATATATATATATATATATATATATATATATATATATATAATATATATATATATATATATATATATATATTGTTATAAACCGTCAATGGTTCATCAGCTTCTTTAAATTCTAAAGCAAACGGGGCTGGAAAAACTGGCAGTGAATGAGACCAACAATGTAGGAAGGAACTCTACAAAAAAAAAAAAAGGTACCTTAAACTAAATTATTATTTATAATAGCATACATTATCTACAAATGAGTCAGTAGCTAAACTTATTAATCACTTTAAAATGAAAATAAAAGAAGTCAATACATAAATGTCAAAGAAACTGACATTATAACTAAATGAACAAATCATTAATACATGAGCAGCACAGTAAATAAATCTCACAATACATAGGGGAATCATTACAATAAAGTACCCAGTCCCCCCCAATTCAAACTTCACAAATACACACAAATGACTGAACAAAAACTTGAGCAGTGTAGTAAACATTAGAAACACTTATTAGTGATTATACAAAAAAAATGATACACTCTTAATTACACACTTCAAAATAACTAGAACTTTTGTCTCAAAAATACTCTACGTCTTAATAACAAGAAATGAAGACCAGAACCACAATAAGGTTAAACATCACACAAACGAACTTGTCGTCGAGACAGGCATATGCTGCCATCTGAAACGAGCCACTCCAACAGACGAGTCGAACTTCAAACATAGCCAACAGATGAACTCTGTCACAGAGACACCAACGCACTGCAATCAGGAACGAAGCCACTCCAACATATGAGTCGAACTTCCAATGCAGCCAACAGACTAACTTTGTTGTAGAGACACCCACACGCTGCCATCAGGAAAGATGAGTCGAACTTCCAATGCAGCCAACAGACGAACTTTTTCGTAGAAACGCCCACACGCTGCAATCAGGAACGAAGTCACTCCAACAGATGAGTCAAACTTCCAATGCAGCCAACAGATACAGGCAAGATTTATGATGAACATGTAGTACCCCTTCTTTCAAAAGTGGATCAAGACTAGAGGCAAGTAATTATAGGTCTCTAAGTCTAACATCACATATTTTGAAAGTTTATGAAAGGGTAATGAAGAAAAATATAAAGAAACATATAATGAAAAATAATTTGTATGATGTAGCACAACATGGTTATGTACTCAGAAAAAGTACACAAACCCAACTGTTAGCCCACTGTGAGAACATATATAAAAATGTGATAAACGAAAAAGATACAGATTTGGTTTACCTAGACATTGCAAAAGCTTTTGCAAGGTAGTCCATAATATATTAGCGAATAAAATTATAAAACATAATACATTGGACAAAGTAGGAAGATGGATAAAAGAATTTTTACAAAACAGAAAAACAGATAGTGATTGCAAACGATGAGAAATCGGATGAAGCTAAGGTAATGTCCAGTGTGCCACAAGGTACGATCTTAGATGCATTGCTATTTGTTATTATGATTACAGACATAGACAGTAATGTTAATGACTCGGTAGTGAGTAGTTTCGCCGATGTCACAAGAAAGTAGAGAAATTACTTGAGATGAAGATAGGAACTCGCTACAAAGAGACCTAATCAAAATACATGAATTGGCAGAGGTAAATAGGATGGTATTTAACTCTGATAAATTTAAATAAATTAATTATGAATATAATCACAAACAAGTAAGAAGTTAGAGAACTTGGTGTGATGTTGAATAGGAACATGTTATGTAATGATCAAATAGCAATACTATAGGCAAAATGCAAAGCAAAAATGGGAATGTTGTTACAGCACTTCACAACAAGAAAAGCTGAACACCTGATAATGCTTTATAAAACGTATGTACGTAGAATAGAGGAAGTTAAGGATGTTGTCTACTGGGAAAGACTACAATTTTTAAAATTATATAGTCCAGAAACAAGAGAACGATACATGTTAACAAAGACAAGGAAACAGATAGAAGGAATTGCCGAAAATACTCTCATCCTGTGCTACATCGTATGACAAGGCTTTTGGTGACACAAATAGATGAGACAAAAGAAGAAGAAAGCAGAACTTCAAAGAACTTGCACACCACTAGAGGTAAAAGACACGAATATATATGCGAGTAGGAGTTTAAACTTAGGATGCCTGTATCTCTTCTTAAACACAATATTACTTTTTTTTTATACACCACTCTTAAAAAAACTGTTGATTGATATGGTGACTATTGTAGAATTTTCAAAATTAGGAAATTATGATGAAATAGAGTTCACAAACAGACACGCACACACACACACATATAAATAAATGATAAATATATTATATATATATATATATATATATATATATATATATATATATATATATATATATATATATATATATATATATATATATATATGCAATTTGTGTGAGTATGATTCGTCCATGCATTTGTGAACTCATGAGTATTTTTACTCTAGGTAATTAACTTAAGTATCCCTGATGAAGTATGATAGTAATTGAAGCACATCGCCGTCTACACCAAGATATCAAATGTAAAGTCACGTTGTATTTTAAAAACAGTATTCTTCACCTTTACCAATTAACCTCTTTTGTCCAAAAAAGTAAAAACAACTAATTTTCCGAATCTCTCGGTGCGAATTTTAACTGTTCGGTTTCTCTCTTCGTGTTCCCAGCTTAAATTCTCTAAAGAAGTTTTCCTGTTCGTTTTAAACAAGCTGGAGGCTCTCTCTCTCTGCCTCCTCTCTCTCTCGTCTCCCCCCTCTCTCTCTCTCTCTCTCTCCTCTCCTCTCTCTCTCTCTCTACTGCAGAATAGCGTGACCTGTCTATGGAAAGAGCACTCAGAGCAGTAATGCCTCATCTTCTTATCACTTTATCGTCGTACTGAAGAATTTAATTCAACAAATGTTTTATTTTTTCTGAAGGTTTTTGTTTTGCTTTTTATTTTTCTTTATTCGAACAACTACTTTTCGACAGAATGAACTTTGAATCGTAGAGATTTGCGTTGCTTCAACTGATATTTTTATTTTAATGGTAGATTTTACAGTTCATAACTTATAATAGAAAAAATACATTTGTTCGTACTTTTTAAACCAAACATTTTAAATGTTACTTGTAAAAGAAATATTCATTTTAAGTAAGGTTTTTTCCCACTAGCGAACAGTTATCATAGATTATTACCGTTTAGTCAAAGAATATAATAAAAGGTAAATCAGAATTTAACTGTGGTATGAGATAATGGGATTCAGTTAGATAGTGTCCTTCATGAATGTGAATTTCAATGATATATGAAATATTAATATATTTTATTTTGCAGCTCTCTCTCATATTTGTCTCCGAATTTCCCAATTTTAACAAACCCAGTTGTTGGTTAGTTGTACTGATGATGAAAACAGAAGAATCAACTGATTAGTCAACGAAAACTTGATATATTTTATTATATTGGTTATCTAATAACAGAAATGAAACTGGTCTCAGCTTAAATATTTACAGGATAAACTTTCCGATAATCTATGCACAGAGGAACAAGCAACTATTCCCCTACCTGATTATATTAAGGAAAATATCTGCGATATTCTATCACCCCTTCAGTTCAGAACTTTGTATGAAGACTTTGTATATCTCTTGTCTATTAGATTAGCAGCTGATGCCCGGTACTTCAGGGGGAAGCAGAGGCCAGAAGAGCCAACAGTTAAAACTTATAGAGGATTATAGGCACTCTTATCGGGTCAAGTTTTCACTAAGGAAAGTTCTGAGACTGATCTAATCTACATGTCATTATCGTTGGGGTTACGCTAGAAAGAAGAGGTATGGGATAGGACACAATAGGAGATTCTAGCATTGAAATAGAGATGACTTCTCCAATAGAGAAAAGTTACGAGGGAAAACCAGCACACAAGGGTTGCAATAGTAAGTTGAGTGAAACGGAGTATTTTTATGTTTGAAATGTTTCCTGTAATAAAATTAAGTTTTTGGTCACAAAGATAGAAGGAAAAGAACAAGGAATTGAGAATAAACAATTTAAGATAAGAAAAAAAAAAAACTTCGTCTAACAAAACGACGATGTGTCCCTGCTGACTAGAAAATGTGTCGAGAAAGATCTATTTCTCTATATTTTTTTTTATCAATCGTTATCCTTTTCCTCTTCACTGAACGACTTTTCGTATCTCAGCTGCGACACCAAACACAATGTTATGCAAATTAGATCGGGATTAAAACTTATTTAAAAGGAAAACTTCCTTCTCGCAGTCTACACAAAGCAGATTCGATAAGAAGTTTTATTTCCGAGTTTTTAAAGGGTCTCCGGCACCCATTCTACCCTCCCCTACCTTCCTCCAGGGGTCCACGACCCCCCAGCCCTTCTCCGATCCCCACCCCAGCTCCCCCGTTGCTAGCACCGACCTTCTGAGTCGGACAGCAGATGTTCGCGAGAAGACGAGATTGAGTGAGTCTGAAGTTTCCGAAATGGAGATCCTTCTCGAGGGAAGTCCTGAGCTTGTGAGGTAATCGATCAGCGGAGAATTCACGATTATGAAAATCAAAAGAGTAAAGGGAGAGAAAAAATGTCGTCCTCGTCTGAAATTGAATGTCGGAATTTGGTGTTATACACAATTTTAAGCATAATCTCATATTTATTTATTTTTTATTTTTGTATATTTCTTGAAGTGACGGTTAATATAGGTATTGGATATCATTGCACTTACTTGTGACTGGCGGAAGGAGGCGAGTATCCTCCACTGGTTGCAATGATATAGTCTACGGATATTTACTGATAGTTCCACAGGAATATTCTCTTTTTTTCTGTTGTTTTCTTTTTTCGGAAGCCAATCTTTGTCCTGATTTAGATGTGTGGAAAAGTGCCCAATTATTTTTATAATTTATTTTGTATTTTGAAAAGAAGATACACTTATTACTAAAGTCCGGTATTATAGTGATTCAATTTCTACTGCATATTTAAAAATTTCATTGGTCAATTAATATTAATTTTACTGAAGAGGAATTATAATCCTACCCATTTTACCACAATAGCAATTGAGATATAATAAATATAATGCTAGTATGGAACTGTGATATAAAAAAAATCAAGTTAACTTGAAGTATAGTTAGGATTCTGTTTGGTTTGTTTAAATAAAAAACAAATGGTTATTTCCAAACAAACTTACGAAAAGAGAAAGGTGAAACTTCAACGTCAAAATGTCATGGAATAAAGAGACTTTGTTCCTCTGAGTGAGTACTTAATATTCTAGCCACGCTGCAGCCCGTAACTAGAGAGAGAGAGAGAGAGAGAGAGAGAGAGAGAGAGAGAGAGAGAGAGAGAGAGAGGTGGGGGTTCGAGGGGGCGTTAGAAATAACAACTACTATAAACCCAATGACTTATCGTCCTTGGAACTTTGAAATAAAGCACCAAGAAACTGAAATAAAAGGTGTAAGATATAAACACCCAGCGATTTTATTGCAGTGAAAGAAAGAAATATCGAGAGAGATTAGAACATTTGTAAAAGTGATTGATTTATTGAAGGTGAATTTGCAAAGACCCGACAAAGAATGCGAAAAGAACAAACAGGAACAAATTGGAGGAGAGCATTTTGAGCGATATTGTACACGAAGATGAAAGAAGGTATAGCGTTTTTCTGTCCAAAGATTGTAAAAAATAATTTAAACAAACATAACTTTAGAAGATTTCATATAAAAATCTTTCTCTTAATACATCTAGTCAAACATTGGCAATAAAGAGACAACAAAAAGAAAGGTCCCCTAGTTCTTTGTGATGTCTTCAACAGGCGCCTGTCGATGCTGTATGGTCTTAGCATTGGAGAGCTTAAGATCTCCCGAGAGGAAGTGTGTTCTGAAAAGGATGACATAAAAATCCTCTTTCTTGAAGCCTGATGAGGATTAGAAGGACGTGTGCATGGTTCATTTGCGCACACACGGATACACGTGTATATATATATATATATATAATATATATATATATATAATATATATATAATATAATATATATATATATATATATATATATATATATTAATTTATTATATATATATATATATATATATATACATATATATATGTATATAATATATATATATATATATATATATATATATATATATATATATATATTTATAATATATATAACAAACACACACACACACACATACACACACACACACACACACACACACACACATATATATATATATATATATATATATATATATATATATATATATATATATATATATATATATATATATATATATATATATATATATATATATATATATATATATATATATATATATATATATATATTAATATATATATATATATATATATATATATATATATATATATATATATATTATATATATATAGTTATATATATTATATATATATATATATATATATATATATATATATATATATATATATGGGTGTTTCAAAATTAGTGGCCCCCCTCTACAGCATAAAAAAATAATTGATATGGACAAAAACAAAGCTAATTCAGAACAGGTATTTATTTAGGTTTCTCTCTGAGTATTTAATATTTTGTGTGGCCTCCATCTGCCTATACCACAGCCTGCATTCTTGAGGGGTATGATTTCGAGTACTTTGGCCACCTCTCTTCGCAGGTTGTCGAGGCTTGGCATACCATCGTCAGGGGAGCTACCTGGAAATTCACTTGACGAGAAGAAATCGATATTTCTGAAGAGCCTTGAAAGATGATGCCTTACCATGAAAAAAGGTGCTTTTTCAACAGATAACACATTTTCACGATCTTTGAGGAAAGGAGTTTCCCTGAAGTAATCACCATTCCATGACTTTCCTTTTTCTCTGATGATCCACATTACCCGTTTGGCTGTGAAACAGAGAAAAATTCCCAAATATTCAGGAAATTTCACAACTTGGCGATACCACACATCAGCGTTGATATCATCCAACTTTGCAGCCCAAATGATGTCATTTTCACGATTTGGCTTCCTGACTGTGTAAATGAAGAATTCATCAGATGCTGCAACATGGATAAAGTAAGTTTCATCCCAATCTTTAAGAAATGAACCACAAAACTACGCACAGACTTCTCTCTGTTGCTGAGTGATGTTGGGCTTGCTGATAATATGAAATGGTTTGCTGCTATCAGCCATTTTATGTTATCAGCAAAGCCAACTTCTCTCTGTTGCTAAGTGATGTTGGGCTTGCTGATATAATGAAATGGCTTGATACCAGATTTTTTAAGTCATGATATACAGCACTATAACTTCTCTTCTTTCCTCTTTTTGTTTCTAGTTCAAGCGCCAATTTACGTAAACACTTTCTTGGTCTACCCACTGCCTCAGCTATGATGTCTTTTGACTCTTGAGAAAGGACTTCAGGCCTTCCAAGATTCTCACTCTTTCTGCGAAGACAGTCATATGGATTTTTGTTCCAGTTTCTTTTAACAAAGAATTCATCTCTTTTAATGTATTTAGCTATCCAGGTACGTGAAATGAAGGATGCACCAGCATCCCTGGCCTCTGAAGGTTATAGCCCGGATTTGGTCAGTCCATCTGATTTTCTCCAAGTCGTTAGCCATGGCTGTATCTAATTCCGTCACTCAGTCTGAAAACACAACAAATGCAAAATAGCTTAAAAGAAATTTAAGATAATGTACTTGGAGATAGGCCATAGCTGAAAATTTCATAATGTTCCATTTGTTATGTGGAGGGGGCGCCTCTAATTTCGAAACACTCGGTATATATATACATATATAAACTGAATCACGAAAATATGGAACGTGAGGAATGTATAAATAAAGATAAAATCCAAGAAGGAAAGAGAGACGATGATGTTCCACAAGACCTTTCGAATTCTTGCCCGTTATTTAGCAGACTGAAGAACTAGCAGACTTACCAAAACAGGGGTAAGAGGTTTTACAAAAGATAAAGTCCGACAGCTAAGAAGCAGGGAAAAGACAATTAAAAAATTTTACAAAAAAGATGACCTACAACCAAAAAGTACAACTCGACAACTCTTCAATTAGTAAACAATAAAAATTTTTGCAAGGCGAAAATTTCCGCAAAAATATATTAACACATGAATACCTAGAATATATAAGTAACTAATTTTTAATTAGGTCAGTGATTTTATCTTTTAGGTTGTTCTTGAACATTTTACTCTTACAGGGGTCCTGATGGTACAACCCAGGGCTAAGGTTAAAAAATAACTTGAAGTAAACTGTCTAATAGCAGACTAAAAGATTTCATGAAGAGAAATCTTTTGATCTGGCAGTCAATAAACTTTCAGTCCAATTTATCTCGTGTGAGTTTTCATTTAAATGAATGAATATAGTATTGGGTGTTTGCGCAGGTTTGAAAGAATACATATATTGTTTAGTACGTAATTCTAAATCATTGCTAGATTGGTCGGCATAAAAAGAAGAGCCGTCCAAACATGGAATTTTATGTATTATGTAGTTGTTTTCCTTAGGGCCATTTTTTTTTATTAAAAATCTTTTTTGTGTGTTGTCATAGGAAAAACGAGGTAGACATTAAAAGAGATTAACAGTGATTTATGTTTTCAAAACCACTAAAGTAAGGCGAGATAAGAATGGTCTTAGGGGTTTCTTTCTACATCTTTTTTTCACTATAAAACTTTTTGTGGGCTTTGTTATAACATATCTAGTACATGTAAAGGATAACATAAATATGTCCCTATTTTTTCGTATGTATTCGATTTCTTCATCCAAATACTAGGGACTGACAATGTGTAATGCTCATAAAGGCATAGAGGGAAAAATTTATATTTTAATAATGAAGGTGATGGCCTGAATAAAAAAGGACATAACTTAAGTTGTTGGTCGGTTTCCCATAAATACTGAATTTGTATTAAAATATGTACTTATGTATCAAAACATCTGTGAAATTGGGGAAACTGCCTTTTTCTAATTCTAAAGTAAACCTAATAGATGGTACCTAGTAATTCAAATCAAAGACTAAATCTCTCACACCAATACCAGGAGGCAAAGCAGCTTAAATATCATCAACATATCTATAGCATTATAAAGGAATATAAAAGACATTAAGCAAATATCATTTTTCAAAGAATTTCAAATACAAGTTTAAGAGAAGTGAGGGATAAACGGTTGCACGTTGCCATAAAAAAATATTTGTTTGTAAAATTCACCATTAATTATAAACTTGACATCACTTGTACAGCCTAGGGAATGAAATAATCTGACTTACAGATAGAGTTATTCCATGATGGATTAGTTCATTACTAAGATATTCTAAATTAGAATCTAAAGGGACTTTAGTAAAACGAGAACAAACATCAAAAGAAATATGTATGTGAAGATCGGAGATACTTCCAAGTAACGGGGACAAGAGCTTTGTAATATAATTAGAACGTTTTTATGATGCTGAGTCAATAATACTGATAACAGAGAAATTGAAGAAAGCATAAAAATAGTTGTTATAGCCTAATTTTGGGGTACTGATTTCAGATTCGAAACCAGTTTTCACTCATCACTTCTAGTTTTTCAGATATACATGTATACATGTAAATAAATGTGTACATGTATTCATGGCTACCAGATGTGTTTTATATAGGACATCGTGTGTTGGTTTTTATTGCTAAAGCATCTGGCTAACCTGACATGCAATGCGGCTGGGTACACCAGTAACCTACAGGCGGTGAGAGCAGATGGTTAGCGCTGCTGGATATTCTTGTTGCACAACCGTTTTATAAGGCACTTCTTCCTCCTCTTCATATCAACTTTGGTTTAATGAAGAATTTTGTGAAGGCCATGGACAAAAATGGTGTTGCCTTCCAACTCTTGTGCACCCTGTTCACAGTTCTGAGTTCTGCTAAGCTCAAGGAGGGCATCTTCGTCGGTCCTCAGATCCGAGAGGTGCTGAAGGATATGGACTTTGAGGAACTTCTTAACTTGAAGGAACTGAGAGCATGGGAAACATTGAAGTTAGTCTGCAATGGTTTCCATGGGAACACACGGGCACCAGATTACCAAGAGTGTATCGAGAAGTTGTTACAGTCTTATGAGGATATGGGATGCCGAAAGTCACTCAAAATTCACTTTCTTCACTCCCACCTCAACTCCTTCCACCAAGATATGGCTAAGATGAAGAGCAACTACCAAGGTAAGTGGAAACCCAGCATGATGGGGGACTCCTGCTAGATGCTCTTGAGTGACATCCCAGATGCAAAGTACACAAAATCATCCAAAAATACTCACTTCTAACAGTCTGCTCTACTATGATTTGTGTGTATTGTATTATCCAAATAAATTTAGTTCTTTCAATGTTCTGTATCTATGTTTTTTTTAAGTAATATAACTTTGTAACAGATGTAATAAACGCATTGTATTTTGAGTTTATATGCGGTATAATGAAAAGGAGATATGTGAAAGCAAAAAAAAAAAAAAAAAAAAAACAGAAAAAATTAGAGTGCTGGAGCAAAGCTGTTCAGAAATTTGAACTCACCACACCAAAATTAGTATGAAAACACCTATTCACATCCTTGCCTCAAAAAAAAAAGATTATTTTGAATTTATTTGCAGTATAATTAAAAGGGGATATGTGAACGCAAAAGAAAACTAATGGCAGAGCAAAACTACATAAATTTAAATTTGAATTCACCACAACAAAATTAGTAAAAACACCTATTCGCATCTTGCCTAGGAGCAAAAAAAAAAAAAATAAATAAATAAAATAATATAAACAAGAGTAATAGGCGCTTTTAATAATCCGTAAAAGTAACGGAACGAGAGAAATTTTACCGACAGCCGACCTATATTAGTTCTTTTCTATCTTGAAGGATTTTTTTCACTGTCATTGAAATTTTCTATAAAATGATGCAGGGGATTTTTTGTATTTTGTTTTTCGTAAGTAGTAGGCTTTCATACGTGATATGTAGTCAGCTTTATCTAAAATTACGCTACTATTCGACTTTTCTGTACTTTTATACCTTTTCTTGGTAGGCAGTCAACCTTTTTTTTATATAATCTTTCAAATGTCTTGTCTCTGCCTTTTGTAAAACCAGGTACATATTTTTCCATTTGTAATCCCCATTGATACGAGCTCTGTTTGTAAACTTATTTTGATGTTTCTACAGTTTGCTAAGTAAAGGACAAGAAGTTGAAAGGCCTTGCAGCTCTCCACTGTATCTCTATCCATAGTGGATTTTGTCTTTATATAATATATATATATATATATATATATATAATATATATATATATATATATATATATATATATATATATATATATATATATATATATATATATATATATATATATATATATATATTATATATATATATATATATATATATATATATATATATATATATATATATATATATATATATATATATATATATATATATATATATATATATATATATATATATATATATATATATATATATATACGTATATATATATATATATATATATATATATATATATATATATATATATATATATATATATATATTATATATATAAAGACAAAATCCACTAAGGAGAGAGGTACAGTATAATGTGTGTGTGTGTGCGTTTGTGAATTATTTCACAATACACAAACACACTGATTTGGTAGTTTGCCCTGGGCATACCTAATGCATAAAATCCCAACACACAAAAATCCTAAAAGCAATCCAAACTCCATATCACACGAACCGGAAATTTAGTACCCGGGGAACTGTTTTCTTTTTTTTCTTCTTCTTTTTTCTCCGCGAGGCAGACATCTATCTATAGAGTGGCCGTATTTTGTTTACCCATCAGATGGCTTCCGACCAAAAGAAAAAAATTTTGTTTACCCTGCCGGTGATGGCTATTGACCAATGGAAATATGTCTTGTTTACCCTCCGACTTCAGGGCAAACAATCTTTTGTTTGTCTGAAAAATTTAAAGGCTAAGAAAGACCAGGGATGCAAAACATTCGACTAATCCTGAGATCCCCATAATATTATTTACAACTCTTATTTTGATAATTTTAACTTTTATTTAATTTTCCATTACTGTAATTTTCGATTTAAAAAGTTTTATTTTTGTAAGGGATGTTGGTAAATAGAGTGTTATGGAGAGCTTCGTAAACTCGCTTTTCATTAATTGCTTAGAGCTACATACAATAACTAATGAAGATTTGAGTGAACCAAAAAAAAACTTCATTCAGTTTTCTTCTGAAGATTGAAAAAAAAAAGTAAATGTAAATACTTAAAATTAAACACGTTACAGATTGATTTTGTGGGTTTCTTTTTCGAAGATTAGAGTTTTATTGAAGGCTATACAAAATAACATGAATAGTTCAAGAAAAGTGTAAATTATCTCTAATAGCTTTTACATTGAAGACATCGTTGCTGCACGAGATATGAGAAAAGTATACACACACACACTTACGCACACACACACACACCACACACACACACACACACACACACACACACACACACACACACATATATATATATATATATATATATGTGTGTGTGTGGTGGTGTGTGTGTGTGTGTTTCTGGTGTTGTGTGTGTGTGTGTTTGTGTGTGTGTGTGTGTGTGATTATAATCACTTTAGCACGTGATTCATTTGTCACACAGTTGATAGCATGATTGTTTTCACTAACATGTACAAAAATACCACTGTGAGATATGCACAGGAAACCGTGGTATTTTTGTAAATATTAGTGAGAACAATCATTCTATTAACTAGGAAAGGGGAAAAAAGGATTGTCTATTCTAATAACGCACTGGAAATGACTATCATTGAGTCTAGTTTTATAAAAGAAAATTATAATCATAATATGAACACCAGTCAAGGAATGTATAAACTTTATCCTTTAATATCAAAAGAAATTTGTAATTTGTTTAAATTTTAAGGTGGGCAGTAGAGATTCATAGAAATAGGATCATCATATCTCTAAACACAATAAGGGGGCAGCAGTGCTAATAAGGTCTCCAAACCTGACTCTTTGACATATGTCAGCAGTAAATTTGTAGTCTCCTACAGTAGGTACATGTTATCGGTAGTGTCTCCTCGAGAGTATACTGTGAATTTTAGCCAAATGAGATTTGAAAGCCACTCCTACGTTGACACCCGCCTGTGGGTGGATCTGCAGTCTCAAATGATTGTAAGTTCTCCAGTACTGTCTCTGTAGTATATATATTTGAGACTTTTAGTACTATGTATCAGTCTTACGTCAATGGGACATAAATAAAGTCGAAATCGGGTATGTGTGATGTGTGTGCGTGCGCATGCTGGACTCAGTGCGGTCCGGGGATCGAACGCGTATCTACTCCTTTGCAAGACGTGTTCAGTGTGAAGAAGCGAGAGAGAGAGAGAGAGAGAGAGAGAGAGAGAGAGAGAGAGAGCTTAATTTACCTGCCAGTAAGTGATAATTAAAAATCACACTCAGAAATTATGATGTTTATGAGCGCCTTCTCCAATTTCTTCAACCTCCTACACAACCTCCGCCCACAAACGTACCAAGGAAACCTCCCACACGTTCACAAACCACATTGCCACATTATTGACCCAGTCAGATTCAATGGCCCGGAACGAAGTGGATTAAATTAAATTACATGTGCAATTACTCCCGATAATGCTATACCTACAGTAATTGGTTGAAGGATATTTATATATTAACGCATATTGTGATTCTATCTTTTTTATTCACTACAGTCATTTTCAGCTGCGTTCGGGGTCTATTTAGTTGTATTTGCTGTTATTTCTACCATTTTATTTGGTGATATTTTCTTTATTAACCTAATCATCAGCCAAAGAGTCTCTTTCCTCTCGATATATCATGATGTTTATTACCTCACATTAATGTAGGTATGCAACGTGCTTACAATACATATAACTATCATTATAGCCACATCTATTTCATCTTTGCTTATGCTACATTTCGCGTACGGTTCTCTCCGAGGCGCGTTTCCTACCGATTAAAAAAATGTTTTTATTTCATGTTTATGATTGTTTTGCAGACAATAAATACTAAAAATATTACATCATTGAAATACCGCAAAAGTTAAAAGTTAAAGATTTTAAAACAAGGCAAAAGTACCAAGAGAGAGAGAGAACTAAAAACACCAACCATCCAAGGTAAGAGACAGAGAAGGAATGGCAAACTTCGGCGTTCCAAACAAGACGACAGCTATGCCAGATACAAAGGTGAAGCCGTAGTTACTGTTCAATGAAGGAACCAGCCTTTTAATGAGTAAGGACTCTAAGGTAGTTAAGTGCTCTGGGTCCCTCGTATAACCAATAATGGAGAAGTGCTGTTTCAAGACTTCTATTTTACATATTGCTGCATGATTTTTAATATTTGAGAATTCTGGTTGCTTAATTATCTGACCTGTACGAAAACTGCAATATCTCACCTGCAGTAACCTACGTGTTGATCCAACGTAAGAGCCCGGACATCCAGGGCATGTGAATTTGTAAACAACGTTCGATCTCATGAAGGCCTGCAGGCGATCTTTAAAGTTAAAAAATGAGCCTACTCTGCATGGATTGTTAGAAATAAGTTTGAGTTGAAGGCATGGAATTTCCTGTTCTATGATTTGCGTGAGTCTGCGTGAGAACTTGGTATCAAAAACATATGGGATGGATGCAAAAACCAGCTTTTTTGTAACATCGACATTGGCTATACGTGGCTGGAGAAATTTGGTTAATGCTACGTTAATGATTTTGAGAACTACATCTTTGGGATAAGAATTTCTCTGAAAAAAAAAAAAAATTCTATTTCATTATGAGAAATGGACCAGTTAGAAGAGTATTTCAATGCTCTATGCACTAGGGTGTAAATAGTGTTTAATTTAAAAGTTTTTTGACAAGAACTGTAATAGTTGTTGGCTAGTCCTGTATATGTCTTTTTTCTATAAACTGCTGTGGAGAATTCAGAGTTAATTCTTGTAACATTAATATCTAAGAATGGTAAACTGTCATTGCTCTCCGTTTCCATCGTGAACTGAATATTTGAGTGTCGTTGATTAATGTATTGTAAAAACTGTGCACATTGCCATGGATATTTAAAAAGAGCAAAAGTGTCATCCACATATCTTCTATAATTTGCTATCATAATTTGCTTAAAACAATTAATGTATTTTGGTTTTATAAATCATTTGCACCAATAAAATATTCTGTAAAACACAGTACAATACAAGTATTGATTTTTCTTATGAAAAAAACATAAATATAACTGTATGTATTGACTGAGAATATCAAGTTGTACGAACAGCCGTTTGAAACATAACTCATTAGCACGTAGAGAAGTGTCTGAATCTATCTATCTTTTTGTCTATATATATATATATATATATATATATATATATGATATATATATATATATATATATATATATATCTATATATTGGAGTATGGAGTTGCGTTATGTCTTTTATCCATTTATTTAGCGTCGACGTTTCGTATCAGCTTGATACATTTTCCAGGCTGAAATTGCGATTACAAATCATTTGCGTATTAGTAGTAAAAGATATACACATTGTTTACCAAAACCATAATTAAAAACCTATTTAATAAATAAAGAATAAAAGCAGAAACACAGAACAACAGTAAATGGGCTAAGAGACAATGCGGAGAAAAAAATATTAAATAAATAAAAAATAATAATAGCGATAAAGAGAACTGACGCAAAACATTGTTATGAAGGGGAGTTAAAACAAAGAAACAGATAATTACGCAATAAACAGTTAGGTGGAATATGATTGGTTGTTAAGAGTTGGTACAGTTAGCTTCATCATGATTGATTCAAGGGTGGTTAGTTTGTCTATATGTCGGGTTCTTCCTACAATATTAAAATGACTGGTATCTATTTGTGTTTTGCAACTTTTACTGTGATTTCTTATGTTAGATTATTCTGGATTTAATAGTCGAGAAGCCGTTCTATAGCTAATTCCTTGATGAGAGGAAATCCGGACTTTTAGCAGCCTCCTGCTTGGTGAATTTTGAAGGTGCAGCAAAAGGTTTTGTATTGGTCATGGTTGAATACAGTTTTTCAAGTTTGAAGATCGGATATTAAAACGATTGATTTCTGTTTTACATCCCATCATCTTAATAGTTTAATTCTTTTTTCAATTAATACGGTTGCATATGTCATGCGTTTATATCTTTAGTATTTCTTATTGGTTTGAATTTAACTTAATTAATTTTATTTTTTGATAAGTTGAAATTTTTTTATTTTAATTTTGTTTAATAGTTTAATTCAAGAATTAATAAAATTTTGTGTTGTTTTCAAGTAATAATAATTTTTTCTTCAAAGTAAGATTGTGAAATCTACTTATAATTTTTGAATTTAAAGATATA
>NC_087216.1:56965486-56967986 GCF_015104395.2 Macrobrachium nipponense
TAGCAGAAAGATATAAGAGAGAATTAAACACATATTATGAAAGTGTATGAAAGGGTAGTGAAGAAAAACATAATAAAATATTTATTGAAAAATAATTTGTTTGATATAGGACAACATGGTTTTGTACCCGGAAAAAATATACAAACCCAACTGTTAGTCCACCGTGAGAACATATATAAAACTATGATAAGCTAAAAAGATACAGATTTAGTTTACCTAGACTTTGCAAAAGCTTTTGACAAGGTAGACCATAATATATTAGCAAAGAAAATTGTAAAATATAATACAGTGGACAAAGTAGGACGATGGATCTGTTTTCTGTTTTTACAAAACAGAAAACAGATAGTGATTCGAAACGATGAGAAACCGGATGAATCTAAGGTAATGTCCGTTGTGCCACTAGGTATGGTCTTAGCTGCATTGCTATTTCTTATTAGGATTGCAGACATAGACAATAATATTAACGACTCGGTAGTGAGTTGTTTCGCCGATGACACAAGAATAAGTAGAGAAATTACATGTGATGAAGATAGGAACTCGGTACAAAGAGACCTAAACAAAATACATGAATTGGCAGAGGTAAATAGGATGGTATGTAACTCTGATAAATTTGAATAAACTACTTATGAAGATAAAGAAATGCTATATGCATATAAGGGACCTGATCACGAGACAATAAAAAAAAAGGAAGCAGTTAAAGACGTTGGTGTGATGTTGAATAGGAACATATCATGTAATGATCAAATAGCAATACTATAGACAGTATGCAAAGCAAAAATGGGAATGTTGTTACGGTACTTCAAAACAAGAAAAGCTGAACACATGATAATGCTTTATAAAACGTATGTACGTAAAATAGAAGAAGTTAAGGATCTTGACTACTGGGAAAGATCACAATTTTTTAAATTATATAGTCGAGAAACAAAGGCATGGAAACAGGCAGAAGGAATTGCCGAAAATACCCTCATCCTCTGCTACATCGTATGACAAGGCTTTTGGTGACACAAATAGACGAGGCAAAAGAAGAAGAAAGCAGAACTTCAAAGAACTTGCACACCACTAGAGGTAAAAGACACGAATATAGATGCGAGTGGGAGTTTAAACTTTGGATGCCTGTATCTCTTCTTAAACACTATATTACTTTTTTTCAATTCACCATTCTTAAAAAAAAACTGTTGATTGATATGGTGATTATTGTAGAATTTTCAAAATAAGGAAATTATGATGAAATAGAGTTCAAACACAGACACGCACACACACACACACACACACACACACACACATATATATATATATATATATATATATATATATATATATATATATATATATATATATATATATATATGTATATATATATATATATATATATATATATATAGTATATATATATATATATATATATATATATATATATATATATATATATATTATGATATATATATTATATATATATATATATATATATATATATATATATATATATATATATATATATATTTATATGTATAATATATATATATATGTATATATATATATATATATATATATATATATATATATATATATATATATATATATATATATATATATATATATATATATATATATATATATATATATATATATATATATATATATATATATATATATATATATATATATATATACAATTTGTGTGAGTATGATTCGTCCATGCATTTGTGAACTCATGTGCCTTTTTTACTCTAGGTAATTAACTTAAGTATCCCTGATGAAGTATGATAGTAATTGAAGCACATCGCCGTCTACACCAAGATATCAAATGTAAAAGTAATGTTGTATTTTGAAAACAGTATTCTTCACCTTTACCAATTAACCTCTTTTGTCCAAAGAAGTAAAAACAACTAATTTTCCGAATCTCTCGGTGCGAATTTGTTAACTGTTCGGTTTCTCTTTTCGTGTTCCCAGCTTAAATTCTCTAAAGAAGTTTTCCTGTTCGTTTTAAACAAGCTGGAGACTCTCTCTCTCTCTCTCTCTCTCTCTCTCTCTCTCTCTCTCTCTCTCTCTCTCTACTGCAGTATAGCGTGACCTGTGTATGGAAAGAGCACTCAGAGCAGTAATGCCTCATCTTCCTGTCACTTTATCGTCGTACTGAAGAATTTAATTCAACAAATGTTTTATTTTTTCTGAAGGTTTTTGTTTTGCTTTTTATTTTTCTTTATTCGAACAACTACTTTTCGACAGAATGAACTTTGAATCGTAGAGATTTGCTTTGCTTCAACTGATATTCTTTTTTTAATGGAAGATTTTACAGTTCATAAATTATAAAAAAAATACATTTGTTCGTACTTTTTAAACCAAACATTTCAAATGTTACTTGTAAAAGAAATATTCATTTTAAGTAAGGTTTTTTCCCACTAACGAATAGTTATCATAGATTATAACCGTTTAGTCAAAGAATATATTAAAAGGTAAATCAGAATTTAACTGTGGTATGAGATAACGGGATTCAGTTAAA
>NC_087216.1:56972986-56992986 GCF_015104395.2 Macrobrachium nipponense
CATGTTTTTACTAAAGCATCTGGCTAACCTGACATGCAATGCGGCTGGGTACACCAGTAACCTACAGGCGGTGAGAGCAGATGGTTAGCGCTGCTGGACATTCATGTTGCACAACCGTTTTATAAGGCACTTCTTCCTCCTCTTCATATCAACTTTGGTTTAATGAAAAATTTCGTAAAGGCCTTGGACAAAAATGGTGCTGCCTTCCAACTCTTGTGCACCCTGTTCCCAGCTCTGAGTTCTGCTAAGCTCAAGGAGGGCATCTTCGTTGGCCGAGAGGTGCTGAAGGATATGGACTTTGAGGAACTTCTTAACTTGAAGGAACTGAGAGCATGGGAAATATTGAAGTCAGTCTGCAATGGTTTCCTTGGGAACACACGGGCACCAGATTACCAAGAGTGTATCGAGAAGTTGTTACAGTCTTATGAGGATATGGGATGCCGAATGTCACTCAAAATTCACTTTCTCCACTCCCACCTCAACTTCTTCCACCAAGATATGGCTGAGATGAAGAGCAACTACCAAGGTAAGTGGAAACCCAGGATGATTTGGGACTTCTGCTGGATGCTCTTGCGTGACATCCCAGATGCAAAGTACACAAAATCATCCAAAAATACTCACTTCTAACAGTGTGCTGTACTATGATTTGTGTGTATTGTATTATCCAAATAAATTTAGTTCTTTCAATGTTCTGTATCTATGTTTTTTTCAGTAATATGTCTTCGTAACAGATATAATAAACGCAATATATTTTGAGTTTATATGCGGTATAATTAAAAGGAGATATGTGATAGCCAAAAAAAAAAAAAAACTTTTAAAAAAAAACTAGAATGATGGAGCAAAGCTTTTCATAAATTTGGTCTCACCACATCAAAATTAGTAAAAAAAAAAAGCACCTATTCACATCCTTGCCTCAAACAAAAACAAATTATTTTAAATTATTTTTTACAGTATAATTAAAAGGAATTGAAATTTTGAATTCACCACAACAAAATTAGTAAAAACATCTATTCACATCCTTGCCTCAGAACAAAAAAATAAATAAATAAATAAATAAAAAAAAGTGTAATTGAGGGTTTTTACCGATAGCCGACCTAGTATTTAGTCTTTCTTTTTCTATTGCTTTAAGGATGTTTTTTTGCGACTGGTCATTGAAATTTTTTATAACATGATCGAGGGGATTTTATTTTCTCTTTTTTTTAAGTACTAGGCTTTCATACGTGATATGTAGTCAGCTATCTAAAATTACACTACTATTCGATTATCGGTTTCTGTACTTTTATACCTTTTCTTGGTAGGCAGTCAACCTTTTTTTATATAATCTTTCAAATGTCTTGTCTCTGCCTTTGAGCGTGTTAGGGCTTAATCTTTTGTAAACCAGGTATATATTTTTCCTTTTGTAATCCCCATTGATTCGAGCTCTGTTTGTAAACTTATTTTGATGTTTCTACAGTTTGCTAAGTAAAGGACAAGAAGTTGAAAGGCCTTGCAGCTCTCCACTGTATCTCTCTCCTTAGTGGATTTTGTCTCTCTCTCTCTCTCTCTCTCTCTCTCTCTCTCTCTCTCTCTCTCTCTCTCTCTCTCTCTATATATATATATATATATATATATATATATATATATATATATATATATATATATATATATATATATATATATATATATAAAGACAAAATCCACTAAGACGAGAGATACAGTATAATGTGTGTGTGTGTGTGCGTTTGTGAATTATTACACAATACACAAACACACTGATTTGGTAGTTTGCCCTGGGGATACCTAATGCATAATATCCCAACACACAAAAATCCCAAAAGCAATTCAAACTCCATATCACACGAACCGGAAATTTAGTATCAGGGGAACTGTTTTCTTTTTTCTTCTTTTTTCTCCGCGAGGCAGACATCTATCTATAGAGTGGCCGTTAATCGTTTACCCATCAGATGGCTTCCGACCAAAAGAAAAAAATTGTGTTTACCCTGCTAGTGATGGGCTATTGACCAATGGATATATGTCTTGTCTTTACTCTTCCGACTTCAGGGCAAACAATCTTTTGTTTTGTCTGAAAAAGTTTAAAGGCTAAGGAAGACCAGGGATGCAAAACGTTCGACTAATCCTGAGATCCCCATAATATTATTTACAACTCTTGTTTTTATAATTTTAACTTTTATTTAATTTTCCATTACTGTAATTTTCGATTTAAAAAGTGTTATTTTTGTAAGGGATATAGATAAATAGAGTGTTATGGAGAGCTTTCGAAAACTCGCTTTTCATTTACTCGCTTAGAAGCTACATAGGATAACTAGTGAAGATTAGAGAGTTATAGAAGGCTATATAAAAAATAATATGAGTAGTCCAAGAAGAGCGGAAATTTTTCCAAAATAGCTTTTACATTCAAGACATCGTTGCTACACGAGATATGACAAAAGTATACACACACACACACACACACACATATCTATATATATATATATATATATATATATATATATATATATATATATATATATATATATATATATATATATATATATATATATATATATATATATATATATATGTGTGTGTGTGTGTGTGTGTGTGTGTGTGAGGTGTGTGTGTGTGTGTGAGTTTATATATAAGACGCGATGTAGAGACTTTTTTCCGTGGTAAAATTTATATTTACTTCAATGTTATTTCTGGACATTAATTAAGGTCTTCCTTTAACACCCACATGAATATTCTGATTCAATTTCCAAACACACGTTACCTTCAAGAGCTCGATAATGTGGGGTGTTCCAACTCGTGTACTGAACGATACTCAATGATGAACTTGGCTTCAATCACAGTCACTACTAATGAATTATGGGAATTTGAATCGATGATGGTTCTCTTGGCTTTAGTTCCAATAATTAGCTCTCATTCGTTGTCACTGATGAAAGAGCATTTATGAGTACTTGCCCTGGTCCAATATTTTTAAATTTGTTAACATTGTATAGATATAGTATATATATATTATATATATATATATATATATATATATATTATATATATATATATATATATATGTGTGTGTGGTGTGTGTGTGTGTGTGTGTGTGTGTGTGCGTGATTATAATCCCTTTAGCATGTGCTTCATTTGTCACACAGTTGATAGCACGATTGTTTCCACTAACATGCACAAAAATACCACTGTGAGATATGCACAAGGAATCAGCAGTATTTTTGTAAATGTTAGTGCAAACAATCATTCTATTAACTAGGAAGGGGCAAAAAGGATTGTGTATTCTAATAACACACTGGAAGGTGCTATCATTGAGTCTAGTTTTTTAAAAGAAAGTTATAATCATAATATGAACATCAGCCAAGTAATGTATAAATATGATCCTTTAATATCAAAAGAAATTTAAAATTTGTTTAAATTTTAAGGTAGGCAGTAGAGGTATATGGAATTAGGATCATTCATCATATCTGTAAACATAGCAAGGGGGCAGCAGTGCTAATAAGATTACCATACCCGCCTCTTTGACATCTGTCAGGTGTGGATCTGTAGTGTCCCTTGAGATTATATTGTGAATTTTAGCCAAATGAGATTTGAAAGCCACTCCTACCTTGACACCCGCCTATGGGTGGATCTGCAGTCTCAAACTGTTGTGTGTATGTTCGTCATTACTGTCTTTGTAGTATATATATTTGAGACTTTTAGTGTTATGTATCAGTCCCACATCAGTGGCTCGGGAATGAAGTCGAAACCGGTCAGGATCTACACCCCGCCTCTTATTTTTCACCTTCTGGTATGTGTGATGTGTGTGCGTGCGCATGCTGGACTCAATGCTTAGTCAAACTGATACAAATTGAATATAAAGAATATTCCTTATAACATTCCCTCCCACGGTCAGGGGATCGAACGCGTATCTACTCCTTTATACGACGTGCTTAGTGTGAAGAAGAGAGAGAGAGAGAGAGAGAGAGAGAGAGAGAGAGAGAGAGAGATTATGGTTTTATGCGTGTTGTGAGGGCTTTATTCTGATGTATATGAGCGCTTTCACCAATTTCTTCAACCTCCTAAACAACCTCAAACCTACCAAGGAAACCTCCCACACGTTCACAAACCACAATAACAGACTCAGACCCATAATGCCACATTATTGACCCAGTCAGATTCAATGGCCCGGAACGATGTGGATTAAATTAAATTACATGTGCAATTATTCCCGATAATGCTATACCTACAGCCATTGGTTGAAGGATATTTACATATTAACGCATATTGTGGTTCTGTCCTTTGTTTATTCACTACAGTCATTTTCAGCTTAGTCTGTGGTCTATTTAGTTATATTTGCCGTTATTTCTACCATATGATTTGGTGATAGTTTCTTTATTAACCTAATCATCCGCCAAAGTGTCTCTATCCTCTCGATATATCATGATGTTTATTACCTTACATGAATGTAGGTATGCAATGTGTTTACCCTACATATAACTATCATTATAACCACATCTATTCTATCTTTACTTATGCTACATTTCGCGTACGGTTCTCTCCGCATAGGAAGGACAAAAACCATTAAATAAACAAACACAAAATTCAGTTGTTATGGTATGCATTGTTTAATTTGCTGCAGACTATAGAGTGACGAAAACAGCGTTGTTTACTTTGGGCTTCCATCTACCGAGTAATGGAAATAACTTGTTTACCCGACAGCCGGCCATTGAATGGACAGAAGAATGTCTCGTTTATCCAGCATTTGCTCGATAAACAAGCCAATGGAAAGGACCATTGCATACCCGGCCATAGTAGGTTCGGAGAATGGTTGCAAGCAAATACTACAGGGAGGAAATATGAATGGAGCACTATTTGCTCTAATAACAACAAAACCTTTGGAAGGACGCGTTTCCTACCGATTAAAATAATGTTTTTTTTTTTATTTATGTTTGTTTTCCAGACGAAAAACTCTTGCATCTTACGATCACATCTTTGGTTTTAAGAAACACTCCTTTGCATTATCAGCCAACCTCTAGTCTTCCATGATGCTATTGCATTTTTGTATTACCATGATATTTCCTTAATACCTTGATAATGATGGTGCTTGCCCTTAGTTAACCAGTATAAGAAGGGATGTGTGATTTAGCTATAATGTTCTTACTGTCTCTTTTCTGGAAACTCCAATTCCTTGATCGGTGATCGTAAACTAACACTGTACTCTAATGTATCATTATCATAATTTGTTTAATACATTTAATGTATTTGGGTTTTATAAATCATTTGCATCAATAAAATACTCTATAAAACACAGTACAATACAAGTATTGATTTTTCTTATGAAAAACATAAATATAACCGTATGTATTGACTGAGAATATCAAGTTGTACTTAGCTACAAATCAAGATACGAACAGCCGTTTGAAACGTAGCTCATTCGTACGTAGAGGAGCGTATGTATCTATCTATCTATTGGGCACAATTTTCAGTGTCGAAAATGATAACAGTGATTGCAGGTCCACAATAATATCGCATGTGAAGTATATAAACAGTGTTGAATGATAAATGATAAGAGCTTTCGAACCCTGCACCAGGTTCATCCTCAGCAAAGTGAACATTATGAATTTAAAAATCTTTCGAAGTAAACTTCTGAATAGGACAATTATTCCACTGTGACGAACGCAAATGAAGGAAGCGCTCAACAGCCCAACTAGGTGATTCCGTTGTTGTTCGAATTCCTGCTGGTTATTCTGCTGGAACGTCTTGTTGGCTGTGATGATGCTTTAATCGGGTCGGTAATCCTCTTCCACTTTCCCCAAAATATTTTTCCTTGCAATCATGACAGGGGATTTCGTATACTCCCGGAATGATAGTATTCTTATCGTTATTGTTGTTTCTGATTAGTTTATGGCTAATGGTGTTTGGGTATTTAAAAACTATTTTGGTATCTTTCTGGCTACTGTTAACGTAATTACATAATTTTTCGAGGTTGGGATTAAATGGGAGGGGTAAGAATCTGTTGGGTTTTTCCTTGGGGTTGTTAACAGGACGCTTTTAAAATATGCGACCCGGAGTTTGTCGATGGAGAAAATTCAAATGGATATTTTGGGCACATACGATCAACTTTTCTAGAGGACTTAATAATATCCCCGATCATTTTATCGACAAGCCATTTCACGAGCTAAGAAAGCATTTTATCGTCCTGTTAACAACCCCAAGGAAAAACCCAACAAGTTCTACCCCTCCCATTTAATCCCAACCTCGACAAATTATGTAATTACGTTTACAGTAGCCAAAGAAGATACCAAAATAGTTTTTTTAAATACCCAAACAACACCCCATTAGCCATAAACTAATCAGAAACAACAATAACGATAAGAATACTATCATTCCGGGAGTATACGAAATCCCCTGTCATGACTGCAAGGAAAAATATTTTTGGGGAAAGTGGAAGAGGATTACCGACCCTTAGATTAAAAGGAACACAAACGAGCATATGCACTTCATGCACAGAACAATGCAATAGTCTCCCATGCTTTTAAGAACAACCATAGACCGAATTGGGATGGATCTAACATAATTTTTAAAAATCACAATGTCCAAACAAGAAGACTAGTGGAAGGTGCCGCCATAAACTTAGGACAATTTTGCTTTTTACGGTAACAAGTCGTTCGTTGGGGAAGACCATTAGTCAATTTTTGCATTCTTAAAAACTTTGTTAAAAATTTTTATCTTAAGACAAGCTCTGTTTTTTTCTCCGCCTGATGCTGCCCCCCTCTTCTGCTCTCCTCCCTCAGACAGATTACAACACGGGGGACGTGATGTCCAGCATTGTTGCAGCCGCATCGCCAAGGGAACACCGTGCAGCATCATCACAGCCAACAAGACGTTCCAGCAGAATAACCAGCAGGAATTCGAACAACAACGGATCACCTAGTTGGGCTGTTGAGCGCTTCCTTCATTTGCGTTCGTCACAGTGGAATAATTGTCCTATTCAGAAGTTTACTTCGAAAGATTTTTTAAATTCATAATGTTCACTTTGCTGAGGATGAACCGGTGCAGGAGGGTTCGAAAGCTCTTATCATTTATCATTAAACACTTTATATACTTCACATGCGATATTATTGTAGACCTGCAATCACTATCTATCTATTTGTATATATATAATATATATATATATATATATATATATATATATATATATATATATATATATTTATAACATATATATTTGGAGTATGGAGACGCGTTCTGTCTTTTATCCATTTATTTAGCGTCGACCTTTCGTATCAGCTTGATGCATTTTCCAGGCGTTAACTGCGATTACAAATCATTTGCGTATAAGTAGTAAAAGATATACACATTGTTTACCAAAACCTTAATTAAAAACCTATTTAATAAATTAAGAATAAAAGCAGAAACCCCGAACAACAGTAAAAGGGCTAAGAGCCAATATAGAAAAAAAATATTACAAAAATAAATAATACTAAAAAACAAAACGAACAAGACACCTACCCACAGCGGCAGCGTAAGGAGAACTGACACGAAACATTGTAATGAAGGGGAATGTAAACAAAGAAACAGATAATTACGCAATAAACAGTTAGGTGGAAGATGACTGGTTGTTAAGGGTTGGTACAGTTAGCTTCATCATGATTGATTTTAGGGTAGTCAGGTTGTCTATATGTCGGGTTCTTCCTACAATATTAAAATGACTGGTATCTATGTGTGTTTTGCAACTTTTACTGTGATTTCTTATGTTAGTTTATTCTGGATTTAATAGTCGAGAAGCCGTTCTGTAGCTAATTCCTTGATGAAAGGAGATCCGGACAATTAGCAGCCTCCTGCTTGGTGAATTTTGAAGCTGCAGCAAAAGGTTTTGTATTGGGTCATTGGTCATGGTTAAATACAGTTTTTCAAGTTTGAAGATGGGATATTAAAACTATTGATTTCTGCTTTACATTTCATCAGAAATGTTTAATTCTTTTTTTCCTTTTAATACGGATGCATATATCATGCGTTTACATCTTTAGTATTTCTTATTGGTTTGAATTTTACTTAATTTTATTCCTTGATAAGTTAGCATTTTTGTATTTTAATTTTGTTTAATAGTTTGATTCAAGAATTAATAAAATTTTGTGTTGTTTTCAAGTAATAATTAATTTTTTTCAAAGTAAGATTGTGAAATCTACTTATAATTTTTGAATTTATAAATATATTTTTGTATTTAAAGTTCTTATAACAGTATTTCATTCATTGACCACCAGCGGTAGGATGACTTATGCGAACAAGAGAGAAAGATATATATATATATATATATATATATATATATATATATATTATATATTATATATATATATATATATATATATATTCTTTAGTTTTGCCAGAGTGATTTTAGAAAGGGGAGACAGATAAAGTTGTTCGATGGAGTGATGCCCTTTAATTAACTTACGCCTGTATGAATGCCTCATAATAGTTTCGATGGACTTGATCTCTCACATATTTGATATAATTAAGTGTATTTAAATGTAGAGACCTTTCATGATTTATAAGCTTTTGTTGTCATTCAAAGTTAATACACAAGTATCTGGCTGTAGTGTATTAACTTAATTCTATGATTGGTAAGTGTAATAATCCTGTATTTGGAACACTTTATGACGTATTTCTTGAATTCCTAGACCCAGAAACTAAATAAAATATCACTCTGGTTTATGGATTATATTGGTGATGGTAGGAATATATTTTTTAGGAGAGTGACAACATAGTTGATTTTGCGCTGTATTGTAAATTGTTAGTTGAATGCTTAGAGAAAATAGCTCTGAATCCAATCTGACTAAGGCACAGTAGACTGCCTTATCAGTAGCATGTGGAGTTAATGTGTCTGATAGTATAATAAAAGCACAAATCAGATGCATGGCAGTGCAAGCATTAATGGAATCTAGTTAATAACTGAAGAAGATAAGTTAGCGTCAGGAGAAAAGTTGCTGAATGTAGCTCACTCATATTTTATAAATAAGCAAGAGGAAAAGAAGGAGAAAAGTGATGCAGAAGCAGAGCTTAAACGCATAGCTACAGATAGTTTGAAACGGTGGAGCTGCTAATTGCTGGGAAACCAAACTAAAAAAGAAAACAGAAGAAATCTGAAGGGAAGAGCGTCTTGCTACTGTTATAGGTAGATTTGGAACTGCCTCTCTTGATGATAACTTAAGGAGGATTACATACAATCTTCATTTTAGGGCAGCCACTGTCGATGATCCTAGTACTAGTAATGGCGAGCTGAAATGGTTTGGACATGTTGAGAGAATGGATGGCAATATAGACCCCAGGAGAGCACTGAGAGCAGTACATATAGGAAGAAACCACTGGGAAGGCCAAGAACGAGGTGAATAGACAATTGTCAGAGATCTTGAAGAAGAAATCCAGAACACAGAGGAAGCGAGGGAAATGGCTCAGGATAGAGACAGGTGGAGAGGAACTGTATCAGCCTTATGCCACTGGATAGTGGCGGAAAGATAAGGTAAAGTAAAGTAATGGGAAGTGCGAAGGTATGTGTGGAATATGGACTTGTTGGCGATGTTTCAGCCGTTTATGAAGTAGGGTAGGATGTTTGTTTAATAAGCGTATTCTCAGAATTATTCAACGCTATCTGGCGCGTTCGCAGCATTAATCAACAGTTGTTGGACGATCACCTTTGATTTAGTGGATCGTTAGTGACACGTGTCCAAGAGTGGAAGTTTCCAAAAGTTCTTGCATAGTTAGGGATCCGGATTATGGGCATGTCGCGGAAGTTGTGTCTGTTCGTTCGTATCTAATGAGAGTGACCGATGAGGCAAGTGTGAGAACTTTTAACACGTGTTTCATTGCCGTTGGAGGAACTGATTATTTGTTGAAAGGGTAAGTTGAAACATGCATTATGCATTTTAACTGAACATTTGCAACAAATATTCCATTTCCCGAAGGAATTGGAAAACATTTTTTGAAGCAGGTCCTCACACAATCTAAGGACAACAGAATAATTAACGTATCGTCCTTCAAAAGAGAATTATAAAAGAATTATTATGGTTGAATGAGACACAGAAGTTCTTATTTGCGGAAACTGGGTTGAAACGTCATCAAAAACCAATATGAAAAGAGATAGAGTTAATACAAGCACATTTTAGTACCGTTTTATATTAGTAGGGTTAATGGCAGGGATTGGAAAGGTTTATGAAAAATAAATTTGACCATAAAGTTTGATGTTGTACTATATATGTAATATTATCCACATATTAATATTCTATTTTTATTCTTACATAAGAGCTCAAAACATTATGCAGCATTAAAGAACAAGTTCTTAAGTATCTCCCGACTAATAAATATAAAAAATACATCCATCTCAATTAGAAAATACATCTATTAAAACACTATCCTTAGCCTTCAGGTGAGGAGGCAAAATCAATATTTTTCGAGGAGGGCTTCCGATTCCCATCGTATTGGTCTCCTAATTTGCCAGTTTTGCACACCTGCATTTCCAGCATACTAGACTTGATCAGTTTGCAAAACATCAGGTGAAATCTCGACAAGAGAATTATATTTATCGGGCTCTGACCTCGAGACATGAGTAAGGTGAAAGATCGAGCGTCTGATGAAAGCACAAATGATGAATTTTTCTATTTCACTTAGAGCACGGTAGTATTATGTCCTACGGGCTTCATGCTTCTAACTGAAGAGATAGAGGTCAAATATAAAAAAAAATATATAATGGTGCGAGAGAAATAAAATACACTTTCGTTGTAGTAGGTTTTTTCTCTTTTTTTTCGAAAAAACAAAAAACTAAAGATTATCTTCGAATTATTTCTAAAATAAAAATAAATAAATAAATAGTCCTTCAAATTATGTTCACTAAGTTAAGAAGATCCATAATGAGAAAAATATTTCTAAAGACAATGTCATTTTTTAATATTACAAGATAAAAATTCTGAAACCCGCATTAAGTGTGAGTAAAGAATAATTGAATCTAGTGCCTGCTCATATACTAGTCACGTTGCACTACAGTCACATTTAGAGCAGAACAGAGAGAGAGAGAGGAGAGAGAAGAGAGAGAGAGAGAGAGAGATAGAGAGAGAGAACTCAGAAAGAATTTTACCCCAGACACAACAGTGTTAAATTTTGAAAAAAATTAGTTTCCCCTGTACGGGTTATCGAATTTCAATAACAGAACTTTGAAAACTTCGAATGGAATGTCAACGGATTGTAGGCATATAAAGACAGTTTGTAATCAATATCTGACAAAACATTAATTCTGAAAATGGAACGTCGAAAATTGAAACCACTTGATTATCCAACACAAACACACACTAACACACACACACACTCACACACACACACATATATTTATATATATATATATATATATATATATATATATATATATATATATATATATATATATATAATATATATATATATATATATATATATATATATATATATATATATATATATATATATATATATATATATATATATATATATATATATATATATAATATATATATATATATACATATATATATATATATATATATATATATATATATATATATATATATATAATATATATATATATATATATATATGGTGGATAATCAAGTGATTTCAAATTTCGACGTTCCATGTTCAGAATTAATATTTTGCTATATATCCATTATAAACATCTATCTATCTATATATATATATATATATATATATATTATATATATATATATATATATATATATATATATATATATATATATATATATATATCCATACAGTGAAACTAAAGATTAGCAAGAAGACTCCTTTTGCGAACAACTAAACTTCAAAATGACTCAGATACCATCACCTTTATAATCAGGGTGTTAAATATCTGTTAAAGATTTGAATAACGGTGATGAACAGGTCGGAGACAACGAATGAAGATTTAATCATAACACAAAATCCTAGTTAACTAATAGTATTTGTTTCACTTAATACTTATATAATACCTACTTGGATATTTTTGCAGTTCAATTTTTATGGGGATTCTCTCGCTCTGTCAAAGAAATGAAGTAAGATTAACGAATGAAAAAAAGGAAATATGCAACATATTAGCAGAAAGATATAAGAGAGAATTTACCCCTAGAATTGATAATGAAGATAATGATACAGAAATAAGAGATGAAAATAGTGAACATTTATCTGACATAGATATTAATGAAGCCGATATTGTGCAGGCTATTAATGAAATTAAAAATGAATCATCTACAGCACCTCTGTGGCGTGGTCGGATTGATGTTGGTCTGCCACCTAGGTGGCCGCGAATTCGATTCTCAGGCATTCCACTGAGGCTTCAGAGATTTGTATTTTTGGTCACAAAAGTTCACTCTCGACGTAGTTCGGAAGTCACATAAAGCTGTTGTTCCTGTTACTGAATAACCACTGGTTCCATGCAACGTAAAAATACCATACAAACAATAGAAATGGATCAGCAGCCGGACCAGATGACGTCCCTGCCATTTTGTTAAAGATAGTAATTCATTCTATCGCAAAGCCACTCACAATATTATAAAGAGAAAGTGTAGAAACAGGCAAGATTTATGATGAACATATATTACCCCTACTTTCAAAAGTGGATCAAGACTAGAGGTAAGTAATTATACGGGTAATGAAGACAAATATGATGAAACATTTAATGAAAAATAATTTGTTTGATGTAGTACAACATGGTTTTGTACCCGGAAAAAGTACAAAAACCCAATTGTTAGTCCACAGTGAGAACATATATAAAAATATGATAAACGAAAAAAGATACAGATTTGGTTTACCTAGACTTTGCAAAAGATTTTGACAAGGTAGACCATAATATATTAGCGAAGAAAATTCTAAAACATAATACAGTGGACAAAGTAGGATGATGGATAAAAGAATTTTTACAAAACAGAAAACAGATAGTGATTGCAAACGATGAGAAATCGGACGAAGCTAAAGTAATATCCGCTGTGCAACAAGGTACGGTCTTAGCTGCATTGCTGTTTGTTATTATGATTGCAGACATTGACAGTAATGCTAAAGACTCGGTAGTGAGTAGTTTCGCCGATGTCACAAGAATAAGTAGAGAAATTACTTGTGATGAAGATAGGAACTCGCTACAAAGAGACCTAAACAAAATACATGAATTGGCAGAGGTAAATAGGATGGTATTTAGCTCTGATAAATTTGAATCAACTAATTATGAAGATAAAGAAATGCTATATGCATATAGGGGACCTGATCACGAGACAATCAAAAAAAAGGAAGCAGTTAAAGACCTTGGTGTGATGTTGAATAGGAACATATCATGTAATGATCAAATAGCAATACTATAGACAATATGCAAAGCAAAAATGGGAATGTTGTTACGGTACTTCAAAACAAGAAAAGCTGAACACATGATAATGCTTTAGAAAACGTATGTACGTAGAACAGAAGAAGTTAAGGATCTTGACTACTGTGAAAGACTACAATTTTTAAAGTTATATAGTCTAGAAAGGAGACGAGAACTCTACATGTTAATAAAGGCATGGAAACAGGCAGAAGGAATTGCCGAAAAAATCCTCATCCTGTGCTACATTGTACGACAAGACTTTTGGTGACACAAATAGACGACACAAAAGAAAAAGAAAGCAGAACTTCAAAGAATTTGCAGACCACCGGAGGTAAGAGACACGAATATAGATGCGAGTGGGAGTTTAAACTTAGGATGCCTCTATCTCTTCTTAATCATAATTCTTTTTTTCAATACACCATTCTTAAAAAAAAAAAAAACTTTTTGTTTGATATAGTGATTATTGTAGAATTTTCAAAATTAGGAACTTATGATGAAATAGAGTTCACACATGCACACACACACACAAACACAAACACACACACATATACATATAATATATACTTATATATATATATTATAGATATATAATATATATATATATATATATATATATGGTATATGTATTTATATATATATATATAATTAATATATATATATATCTTATATATATTATAGATATATATATATATATATATATATATATTATATATATTTCTTATAGATATATATATATATATATAGATATTATATTTATAAATTTGGTCTGTGCATTTGTGAATTCATGTGCCTTTTTTACACTAGTAACTAACTTAAGTATCCCTGATGAAGTATGATAGTAACTAAAGCACATCGCTGTCTACACCAAGATATCAAGTGTAAAGTAACGTTGTATTTTGAAAATTGTATTCTTCACCTTTACCAATTAACCTCCTTTGGCCAAAGAAGTAAAAACAATTAATTTTCCGAATCTCACTTTGCGAATTTCTTAATTGTTCGGTTTCTCTTTTCGTATTCACAGCTTAAATTCTTTAAAGAAGTTTTCCTGTTCGTTTTTATGAAGCTGGAGACTCTCTCTCTCTCTCTCTCTCTCTTCTCTCTCTACTCAGTATAGCGTGACCTGTGCATGGAAAGAGCACTCGTACAGATTTGCGTTGCTTCAACTGATATTTTTTTCTAATAGAAGATTTTACAGTTCATAACTTACAATAGAAAAAAATATATTTATTCGTACTTCTTAAACCAAATATTTCAAATGTTACTTATGAAAGAAATATTCATTTTAAGTAAGGGTTTTTTCCACTAACGAACACTTATAGTTTATTACCGTTTAGTCAAAGAATATAAACAAAAGAAAATAAGACTTCAAATGTGTAATGAGATGATGGGATTCAGTTACATAGTGTCCTCCATTAATGTATAGTTTCAATGATATATAAAATATTAATTTATTGCTATTTGATTTTGCAGCTCTCTCTCATATTTTTCTCCAGATCTACCAGTTATAACAAACCCTGTTGTTGGTTAGTTGTAGTGATGATGAAAATAGAAGAATCAATTGATTAGTCGACGAAAACTTAACTAAAAATATATTTTATTCTATTTGTTATCTAATGACAGAAATGAAACTGGTTTCAGTTTTAATATTTACAGGATAAACTTTCCGATAATCTATGCACAGAGGAACAAGCAACTATTCCCCTACCTGATTACATTAAGGAAAATATCTGCGATATTCCATCACCCCTTCAGTTCAGAACTTTAGATGAACACTTTGTTTATCTCTTGGTTGTTAGCTTAGCAGCTGATGCCCGGTACTTTAGGGGGAAGCAGAGGGCAGATGATCCAACAGTTAAGACTTATAGAGGATTATATCACCCTAATCGGGTCAAGTTTTCACTAAGGAAAGTTGTGAGACTGAGCTAATCTACATGACATTATCGGTGGGGCTACGCCAGAAAGAAGAGGTATGGGAAAGGACACAATAGGAGAGTCTAGGATTGAAAAAGAGATGACTTCTCCACTGGTGAAAAGTTACGAGTGAAAACCAGCACACAAAGGGTGCAATAGTAAGTTGAGTGAAACGGAGTATTTTTATGATTGACATGTTTTATGTAATAAAACTAAGTTTTTGGCCACAAACATAAAAGGAAATGAACAAGGAAGCGAGAATAAACAATTTAAGATAAGACCAAAAAAAAAATCCTTAGTCTAACAAAACGATGATAAATATATCCCTACTCAATAGGAAATGTGTCGAGAAAGAACTATTTCTCTATTATTTTTTTTAACAATCGTTCCTTTTCCTCTTCACTGAACGACTTTTCGTATCTCAGCTGCGACACCAAACACAATGTTATGTAAATTAGATCGGGATTGAAACTTATTTAAAAGGAAAACTTCCTTCTCGCAGTCTACAAAAAGCAGATTCGATAAGAAGTTTTATTTCATAGTTTTAAAGGAGTCCACGGTACCCATTCTAACCTCTCTTACCTTCCTCCTTCCAGGGGTCCACGACCCCCCAGCCCTTCTCCGAGCCCCACCCCACCTCCCCCGTTGCTAGCACCGACTTTCTGAGTCGGACAGCAGATGTTCGCGAGAAGACGAGATTGAGTGAGTCTGAAGTTTCCGAAATGGAGATCCTTCTCGAGGGAAGTCCTGAGCTTGAGAGGTAATCGATCAGCGGAGATTTCACGATTATGAAAATCAAAAGAGCGTAGAGAGAGAAAAAATCTCGTCCACGTCTGAGATTGAGTGTCGGAATTTGGTGTTATACATAATTTTAAGCATAATCTTATATTTCTTTCTTTATTTTTGTATATTTCTTGAAGTGACGGTAAATATAGGTATTCGATATCATTGCACCTACTTGTGACTGGCGGAAGGTGGCGAGTATCCTCCACTGGTTGCAATGATATCATCTACGGATATTTACTGTTAGTTCCATAGGAATATTTTCTTTTTTCTGTTGTTTTCTTTTTTCAGAAGCCAACCTTTGTCCTGATTTAGATGTGTGGAAAAGTAACCAATTATTTTCATAATTTCTTTTGCATTTTGAAAAGAAAAACCACTTATTACTAAAGTCCGGTATTATAGTGATTCAATTTCTTCTGCTTATTTAAAAATTTCATTGGTCAGTTATGATTATTCATTTTACTGAGGAGGAATTATAATCCTACCCATTATACCACAATAGTATTTGAGATATAAGAAATATAATGTTAGGATGGAACTGTAACATAAAAAAATCAATAATAAAACGGTGTTTCCAAACAAACTTACGGCAAGAGAAGGGTAAAACTTCAACGTCAAAATGTCATGGAATGAGAGTTGTTCGGCGTAACGAGAGAGAGAGAAGAGGAGAGAAAAGAGAGAGAGAGGAGGAGAGGAGGAGAGAGAGGAGAGAGAGAGAACTTTGAAATAAAGCACCAATAGAAACTGGAATAAAGGATGTAAGATATAAACAACCAGCGATTTTATTTCTGTGAAAGAAAGAAATATCGAGAGTGATTGGAACATTTGTAAAAGCGATGATTTATTAAAGGTGAATTTGCAAAGACCTGACCAAGATTGCGAAAAGAACAAACGGGAACAAATTGGACACGAAGATGAAAGAAGGTATAGCATTTTTCTGCCCAGAGATTGTAAAAAATAATTTAAACAAACATAACTGTAGATGACATGAATAAAAATCTTTCTCTTAATACATCTAGTCAAACATTGGCAATAAGAGACAACAAAAAGAAAGGTCCATAGTTCTTTGTGATCTCTTCAACATTCGACTGTCGATGCTGGAGAGCTTAAGATCTCCCGAAAGGAAGTGTGTTCTGAAAAGTATTACATAAAAATCCTCTTTCTTGAAGCCTGATGAGGATCAGAAGGACGTGGGCATGGTTCATTTGCGCACACACGGATACACATTATATATAGTATATATATATAATATATATATATATATATATATATATATAAGATATATATATATATATATATATATATAATATATATATATATATATATATATATATATAAACTATATATCATACATACATATATATATATAGATATATATATATATATATATATATATATATATATATCTATATATATACTATATATATATATATATATATATATATATATCTATATATATATGTCTATATATAGATATATATATACTATATATATATATATATATATATATATATATATCGATATATATATATATATTTATATATTATATATATACGTTATATATATATCTATATAGATATATATATATACTATATAATATATATATATATATATATATATATATATATATACATAGGGTCTTTCAAAATTAGAGGACCCCCTCTACAGCATAAAAAAAAATTGATATGGACATAAACAAAACTAATTCAGAACAGGTATTTATTTATTTGGTTTCTCTCTGAGTATTTAATATTTTGTGTGGCCTCCATCTGCCTGTACCCCAGACTGCATTTTTGAGGAGTATGATTTCGAGTACTTCGGTCACCTCTCTTCGCAGGTCGTCGAGGCTTGGCATACCATCGTCAGGGAAGCTACCTGGAAATTCACTTGACGAGAAGAAATCGATACCACTGATTCGAAGCAACTCCTATGTCTGAAGAGCCTTGAAAGATGGTGCCTTACCATGCAAAAATGTGACTTCTTCAACAGATAACACATTTTCACAATCTTTGAGGAAAGGAGTTTCCCTGAAGTAATCACCATTCCATGACTGTCCTTTTCCTCTGATATCCACATTAACCGTTTGGCTGTGAAAGAGAAAAATTCCCAAATATTCAGGAAATTTCACACTTGGCGATAGCACACATCATCTATGATATCATCCAACTTTGCCGCCCAAATGATGTCATTTTTATGATTTGGCTTCCTGACTGTGTAAATGAAGAATTCATCTGATGCTGCAACATGGATAAAATCAGTTTCATCTCAATCTTTAAGAAATAAACCACAAAACTATGCACAGACTTCTGTCTGTTGCTGAGTGATGTTGGGCTTGGTGATAACATGAAATGGTTTGCTGGTATCAAACCTTTTCATGTTATCAGCAAAGCCAACATCTCTCTGTTGCTAAGTGATGTTGGGATGCTGATAACATGAAATGGCTTGATACCTGATTTTTTCAACTCATGATATACAGCACTATAACTTCTCTTCTTTCCTCTTTTTGTTTCTAGTTCAAGTGCCAATTTACGTAAACACTTTCTTGGTCTACCCACTGCCTCATATATGATGTCTTTTGACTCCTGAGAAAGGACTTCAGGCCGCCATCCAAGATTCTCACTCTTTCTGCGATGACAGTCATATGGATTTTTGTTCCAGTTTCTTTTAACAAAGAATTCATCTCTTTTAATGTATTTAGCTATCCAGGTACGTGAAATGAAGGATGCGCCAGCATCCCTGGCCTCTGAAGGTTATAGCCCGGCTTTGGTCAGTCCATCTGATTTTCTCCGAGTCGTTAGCCATGGGTGTATATAACTCCGTCACTCTGTCTGAAAACACAACAAATTAAAAATAGCTTAAAAGAAACTTAAGATAAAGTACTTGGAGATAGGCCATAGCTGAAAATTTTATAATGTTCCATTTGTTCTGTGGAGGGGGGGCCTCTAATTTCGAAACACCTGGCATATATATATATAATAAACTGAATCACGAAAATATGGAACGTGATGAATGTATAAATAAAGATAAAATCCAAGAAGGAAAGAGAGACGATGGTATTCCACAAGTCTTTTCGAATTCTTGCCCATTATTTAGCAGACTGAAGAACTAGCAGACTTACCAAAACAGGGGTAAGAGGTTTTACAAAAGATAAAGTCCGACAGCTAAGAAGCAGGGAAAAGACAATTAAAAGATTTTACAAAAAAGATGACCGACAACCAAAAAGTACAACTTGACAATTCTTCAATTAGTAAACAATAAAAATTTTTGCAAGGCGAAAATTCCGCAAAATATATTAACACATGAATACCTAGAAAATATAAGTAACAAATTTGTAATTAGGTCAGTGATTTTATCTTTTAGGTCGTTCTTGAACATATTTTAATAATGAAGGTGATGGCCTGAATAAAAAAGGACATAACTTAAGTTGTTGGTCGGTTTCCCATAAATACTGAATTTGTATTAAAATATGTACTTATGTATCAAAACATCTGAGAAATTGGGGAAATTGCCTTTTTCTAATTCTAAAGTAAATCTAATAGATGGTACCTTGTAATTCAAATCAGAGACCAAATCATTTACACCAATACCAGCAGGCAAAGCAGCTTAAATATCATCAACATATCTACACCATTTTAAAGGAATATAAATAACATTAAGCAAATATCATTTTTCAAAGAATTTCATATACAAGTTTAAGAGAAGAGAGGGATAAACAGTTGCACGTTGCCATAAAAAAATATTTGTCAGTAAAATTCACCATTACATATAAACTTGCAATCACGTGTACAACCTAGTGAATGAAATAATCTGACTTACAGATACAGTTATTCCATGATGGATTAGTTCATTACTAAGATATTCTAAATTAAAATCTAAAGGGACTTTAGTAAAACGAGAACAAACATCAAAACTAACGAATCTATCAGTTGGGCAAAAAGTTTCTTTGATTAATTTATCAACTAAATTTAGAGAAATA
>NC_087216.1:57010486-57042986 GCF_015104395.2 Macrobrachium nipponense
AGGAATGACAGAATAATTAGGCTAAAAACAATGGGACAGCAGAGGATGGTTGTTTAAAGTTGGAACTCGTAGTTTGATGTTCAGAGTTTCCAAAATCAACAGTTCGTTGGGTTCCCTTGTTTGGCCAATAATTTTAAAATCATCGTAATTGACTGTAGCTTTACATTAAAAGTATGGGCTTATATAAGATGTTTCAGGTTAGATAATTTACAACCCAGTTCTGTAACTAACGCCCCGATGGGAATCGGCCCTGACCCTGAGAAGACGCCGGGTAGATCCAACATATTTTCCCAGATTACATCTGGGACAAGTGTATTCATAAACGACACCCGACGTCATCAAAGGGCAGAGCCGATCTTTAAACATGAGAGCGAGCCAATGGTCTTGGGATTTTTAGGTATAAGTTTTAGATTTACGGCTCCAAAATATCTGTGCACAATCTTGGTAAACTCGTTACGAAAATTATCATTTAACAGATACGGGAAACTGGCATAAAAGAGGGAGGGAGCTTGGGGACCTTAAAACTAATAGGCTGTTCAGAAACCCTTTTATTGAGTAATTTATTTAAAATTCTATAAAAGATCTTAGAAGGAAAGCAATTATTAGAGAAGTAATGGAGGAGAAAAGTTAATTTCATTGTTTGAAGAGAGACCAGGTAGAGGTAAGAGACAGAGCACGATAAAGTAAGGTATATATCGAGTTGAGTTTGAAATTGTATAAAACAGAAACTATAGAAGTTGGAACCGAGCCCGGTAAATGTTTTCTTTCTGAAAAATTGAGGTACTAAAACTTTCATTTTCCTTGGAGACCAAAATATCTAGGAAGGCTAATTTAGAATTATGTTCTTTTTCCAGTTAAAAATAAAATTAATATTATATGGTAATTATTAGCTAAATCTAGGAACCTGTCAGCATCGAATTCATGCTTGAACAAGATAAAAGTGTCGTCCACGTAGCATGAGTAAAACAAAGGCGGAAGGCCAGGGGGCATTCGTCCAAAATACGCTCCTCCAGGGAGCACATGAATATATTTGCAAAGGTAGTGACCTTAGCCGCCTACAGAGTGAGTTAACTGGTTTTGTCCCAAAATGCTTTCTCAAAACTTAAAACAAACTGGGCTCCCTTTTTAAAAAAGAGTGATTTGAAATCCTCAAGTCCCTTTCTAAACGTGATGACATTATCATTGTTAGGCCGGATAGGGGAGGGGAACGGTAATATTGGATAAAAGTGACTATAACAACAAAATGACTAATATTTTAAGTGATCGTACCAGGTTCCAGAAAATAGGTGTGCCTAGTTTATCAAAGCATATTCAAAGTTGAGGATAAAATCAATAGATTTCTTAGAACCTTGAAAAATGACAACATCATTGATGAAAAAGTGTTCCAAGATTTATTTTCCAGTGGTTCATCTTACGGAATTCTTTATGGTTTACCAAAGATACATAAAGATAATCCTCCTCTCCGCCCTATCTTGGCCTCTTACAACACACCTAATTACCAACTGGCAAAATTCTCGTCCCCCTGTTGGAACCGCTGACCACTAATCAGTATACCCTTAAAATTCCGAACAATTTAAAGAACGTATTTTACCCCAAGACACTGACTTATTCATGACTAGTTTTGATGTCGAGTCACTATTTACCAACGTACCTGTAAGAGAGACCATAAACATATTCTTGATAAGCTATTCCCCGAACCTGAGTCTGTTTTACTGTAATTTTAGTTATTCGAATTTAAAGCTCTTTTTAGAATTGGCCGTGCTGGACACGGCATTTGAATTTTTATGGACAGCTTTTTAAACAAATTGAGGGGATGGCCATGGGGTCTCCTCTTGGTCCTACCTTTGCAATATATTCATGTGCTCCCTGGAGGAGCGTATTTTGGACGAATGCCCCCTGGCCTTCCGCCCTTTGTTTTACTCACGCTACATGGACGACACTTTTATCTTGTTCAAGCATGAATTCGATGCTGACAGGTTCCTAGATTTTGCTAATAATTACCATAATAATATTAATTTTACAATGGAAAAAGAACATAATTCTAAATTAGCCTTCCTAGATATTTTGGTCTCCAAGGAAAATGAAAGTTTTAGTACCTCAATTTTCAGAAAGAAAACATTTACCGGGCTCGGTTCCAACTTCTATAGTTTCTGTTTTATCAATTTCAAACTCAACTCGATATATACCTTACTTTATCGTGCTCTGTCTCTTACCTCTACCTGGTCTCTCTTCCACAATGAAATTACTTTTGTCCTCCATTACTTCTCTAATAATTGCTTTCCTTCTAAGATCTTTTATAGAATTTTAAATAAATTACTCAATAAAATGGGTTTCTGAACAGCCTATTAGTTTTAAGTGTCCCCAAGCTCCCTCTTTATGCCAGTTTCCCGTATCTGTTAAATGATAATTTTCGTAACGAGTTTACCAAGATTGTGCACAGATATTTTGGAGCCGTAAATCTAAAACTTATACCTAAAAATCCCAAGACCATTGGCTCGCTCTTCATGTTTAAAGATCGGCTCTGCCCTTGATGACGTCGGGTGTCGTTTATGAATACACTTGTCCCAGATGTAATCTGGGAAAACAAAATATGTTGGATCTACCCGGCGTCTTCTCAGGGTCAGGGCCGATTCCCATCGGGGCGTTAGTTACAGAACTGGGTGTAAATTATCTAACCCTGAACATCTTATATAAGGAAGCATACTTTTAAATGTAAAGCTACAGTCAATTACGATGATTTTAAAATTATTGGCCAACAAGGGACCCAACGAACTGTTGATTTTGGAAACTCTGAACATCAAACTACGAGTTCAACTTTAAAAAACAACAAACACCATTCCTCTGCTGTCCCATTGTTTTTTAGCCTAATTATTCTGTCATTCCCTTGTGCCTCTTGAAGTTGTTTACTTTTAGTGTATTTTTTCTTTGATGCTGAAAGGTTGGTTGGGTGTTGAGCTGTTTTTGGCTGTGGTTTTATGAATATATGACTTTTACTTTTTTATGATATTTTTTATTACTTTGTCGTTGTGTAATTTAGTTTTAATTTTTAAATATTCTTCTCGTCATTTGTAAGTTGTTTGGTATTTCTGGTCTGTTTTAATCAAGTGTGCATGTAATTTAAGTATGAGAGTTGTAATTTTACCATTAAACTGTTTTTAATTTTCAACTATTGGATCTTGTGATCAGCTCTTATTTTATGTTAACATTTTATACTTTATTTTGTAGAAAAAATCCCTGAAGATGTGGCGATGTTGTCACGAAACGTAGGATTAAAGGATAATGTGAATCTCTTCGTGTTTCCTGCCCTTGATCTTCTTTAACATATATATATATATATATATATATATATATATATATATATATATATATATATATATATATATATATATATATATATATACATATGAAGGATCCACAGTAATTTCCTAGTTTATCTAGATATAATATATTTATGGAAATATATACAAAGCTTAAAGCTTTCGTCCATCCTCCTGTGGACTTGATCACTAAGCAAATGCGACATGGTATTAGTGAAGAATTCCAAATAAACAAACAAACAGGCAACAAATTAACAAGGCTAAAAATGCGAACAAGTCATTGGGTTGTATTCCGTTCCATAATTCGCTGTGATCTTCGAGGCGGGACAAAGCGCCGGTCTTCTTCCTGAATGACATCTTGAGGGTCGTTAGCCAAAAAGGTAGTTTGTAGATGAGACTCTGGAACGGGCCAAGGGTGGTTATCTAGATTATCATCAGATTGAAGGAGGCTGTACACATTTCTGAAGTTCTTAATTCTGGCCCTTGTGCAAATTTCTTCACTCAAAAGTAAATTGTTCTGTATTCCAGTATTCCCCTCAAAGGTGTCATTTAAAGTGATGAGAGCTCCTTCCACAATCCCCCTAGAGGTCCTATCCGCACTCTTATGAATAACTTTTCCTCCCTTGAAGTCTATGGCATGATCGGGATACCAAGTATGCTTGGCAATGGCGCTGTAAACGTTGCCCAAACGGCAAGCTGCAACATGTTCACGTTTCCTCTGGTCCAGGGAACGACTGCTTTCACCAATATAGCATTTGTCACAATTTTTACATCCTATAGCATAGACTCCAACATCGGTGTTTGGTTTTCTGCAACTGTTTTTGATAATTTTCTTTTTAAAAGTATTAGGGTATTGAAAAACTACGGTATACCCATGTCTTTCTTTTCTAATATTATTAGAAACTTTTTTCAGGTCATGATTGTACGGAAGGGGAAGGCATTTAAAATTAGCAGTGGAACACCGTTCCCTTGTATTATAAAACATTCTTCTGGCTCTACAAAGACATCTGTCGATAAAAAACTTGGGGTAACATAACTTATTGAAACTCGTAGTCAAAAATTCAATTTCCTGGTCAATGAAACTAGGGTCACAAACTCGAAAACCTTTAAAAAACAAATTGGTCAGAACGTTGCGTTTGATTTTCTCGTCATGATAGGACTTGCTGTTTTTAGAAAAGAAGAATTATTCTTGGAGCTCCGTCACCAGAGGAATTTACTACGTGATAGGTTTTTGGATGTTAACCCCAATATCGATTTCAACTGGATCCTTACTTGCGGAGGTGAAGTAGCTTTTCGCAAATCTTTGCAACACCAAAGATCACTTAAAGGGAAATTACTGAACTTATGTAAAATGTCACCTTGGAATAAATGTTATAACTCAGACAATATAAACGTTTTAACTGAAGTTGACCTAGATGAGGACTGCAAAATTCTTTTGAGCCTGGGTCTTAATTTTTCTTTGGGGATGGAAGATATGGATTTTATAAAAGGAATTGGAAATATCAATTTGTTCAATTTTAAAAATTCATGCTTGAACATGGATTTCGTTAAAGGGATTTTATTCAGTTCGTTTGAGGAAAAAACAGTACATCTTCCTAAACGTCTTTTAGAAGCTCTTCACAGACTAAAAAACAAATCTGACATTAAAATCTCAAAGGCGGGCAAAGGGGGATGTGTAGTGGTTATGAGTAGGTCAGATTACCTTATTAAGGCAGTTAGATTTCTTAGCGACGCTAATGCTTACAACAAGATATAGAAAGAAAAGTACTATATTTCAGAGACTGGTGTCTCCCTCTTCAGGTAGATGAATGAGAAAAGTTTACAGAAAAGGTGGTATTTATACCAAGAGGTCCATCCACAGGGAAGCCAATTAGGTCTCTCCCACTGATAATCTTCCTTTAATCTTCTTAAGCGTTGGTTGAATGAAAATCTTGTCGATCATATCTGAATACCATGCTCCTTTTGAGATGTTCACTATCTGCCTCTCTTTTATTAAGGCCGATTCCACCATTTGACTCATGTATCGGCAGTTGCTGCTATAAATTACACGTGACAAATTCCAGTTTATTCTATGGTTATATTCATTTATATGATTGAAAATAGCTGAGTTCTGTTGTCCATACCTAACTGACCGTTTGTGTTGTATTAATCTCTGGGGAAGTGATTTACCTGTAAATCCGATGTAGGATTGGTCACAGTCCTGGCATGGGATTTGATAAACCCCAGTGTCCTTGGGAGACAGCGGTCTCTGAAATATAGTACTTTTCTCTCTATATTTTGGTGTTTTTATCGGCTCCTTTCATTAGATGGAATTCTGTTGTAACAGAACATTTTTACCAGTCATATATATATATATATATATAATATATATATATATATATATATATATATATATATATATATATATATATATGTGTGTGTGTGTGTGTGTGTAATGGGATATTTCCCATTATTTATCTGGTAAGCGTGTAGCACGAACGTCAGGCAAACCAATGCACAGTATTACACACAGCCTCTCTCTCTCTCTCTCGGCAACTCCTCTCTCTCTCTCTCTAAGCAACTCTCTCTCTCTCTCTCTCTCTCTCTAGCACCGACACCTCTCTCTCTCCACCTCTTTCTCTCCATTCTAACAGGTAATGAAAAATAAGAGAGTCGCATCATAACATAAACATTTTTTAACAATGAATAAATAATTAACTAACTCAAAAAACCCCGAACAGTAAAATGTCTGACGGTATGCAGTCACCAAAAAGTCTACACCCCTCTGGGAACTCCCTGTCCCTCCATTGCCAAAACCGTCTGTTTCAAAGACACAGAACACATCCCGGTAAGTACACACACAAGTTTAACAATCAATGGTTAAAGATTGGATATTAACACAAGAATGTCAAATAGGTAACAAGCCAGTCTTCGGCTAAAGTAATTCAACACTCACCCAAGCAACCGGAACACTTAAGCACACTTAATAAAAAACTCCCGGTGAGCGCCAAGGCATCTTGCCTTTCTCTCGAAGACGCCTCTATCAAAATCCCCCATAGACTTGGGTATTCAACATTATTAACAGAAAGAGGAGCACACGCACATACAAACACACAGTTCGTTAACGACTCGCAACACTAGTTGCATCCAGTTTCACAAAGGCACTTTGAGAAGAGTTAATAAACTCAGTACATTGACTTGTCTAACTAAGCAGTTTTATCTCACGCCACCCATAGAAACTCATTCATCAGCTTTCTCGGGTCGTCGCCTCTCACTGTTCTCCACATTCCATAGGTCAAAGGGAACACATTGGCAATATATTATTAATCAAAAACCGTAGGCCTTATAGTGCTCGGCCACCCCATGCTAGCCCCCGCCTAGCAAAATAGCTTATACAATCTAAAACACATTGGCCGGCTCAAAATAAAATATAAGTAATAACTGCACATCTCTGGCATTATAAAATAAAATCTATTCACGCTTTATCTCCAATTAGCACTAGACTCATTTTCTCTCATTTTTTCTGCATTTCGGATTCTTGAATATCCCTCTTTGCTTGTCTGCAACTAGCTGCACAGACAGTAGACTGTAGGAAGATGGAATGCCCTCCCTCATCATAGAAGAACGTTCTCACGGCTTCTGCAGGTCCTCAAAAGACACCCGCCCCTTTTGTTAAAAGGGGGGAATTTTCGCGATCACCATCATGGAAACTCTTGTAATCACCCTCGATAAAACGACTGCAACACTCTCGGCGTTGGGAAATGACTTTTCGGTGTGTTAGTATGTCAGTCGAGTCACTGGTCAATCTAAGAAAATTAACCCAGACATACTACTTCTATCAAACAATGATCTCAAAAAAGTCAGAAAATACTAACTGAACGTATCTCCCAAATTAAACCCTTTAATTTAATAGGATTACTCAAATCATATGGTCATTATCACCAACTCTCAAAGGAAAAAAACAGCAAGTTCTCCAACTCAATTCTCCAAAAACTCACACATCAGCACACACAAAACAACACATAAATCACAGCAACTCTAACGGACTTATGCAACTCACATTTTTAAACTTCGAATGTTTTCACAAAAAAAACAAAAAAAAAGGAAAAATCGGTAAAAAAAAAACTGAGACCAAGCGGAAAAAAAAAAAAAGAATCACAGTAACACAAAGGACCCAGACCGAAAAACCATGGTTTCTCTCCAAGCTCTGATTATCTGAACAACCTCCCACAAAATCAGCCAAAAAAAAAAAAAAAAAAAAAAAAAAAAAAATTTGTTCGCCCCCCCCCCAAAAATGTTTAACAGCAAAAACCCCTTTACTGCTCATACAATTAATCACAAATGAAACTTAATCTCAACTACCCATTTACAATAAGTAACAACTCCCGATAAACAAACACATCTCCTTGGTAAAAATTTACATCCTCCCCGTCCCAAAAAAAGAAATGCTATTTAAGCTCAATCCCCCAATTACCATCTTTCATATGGAAAAGGGAGAAAAATAAATCAAAAGATAATCACAAGTAGATTCTTTCCCCCCAATCGACAAAAATACATACTATATGCATAATAATAACATAACTCCCTGCCCGGGCGTTTGTTTTTCAATAAATGGTCTCCATCCTAAAGTTACGGGAATTTCTCGACATCGTGCAACTTACGGGACCGGTAGGAGGTATTAATCTTCATCGACCCAACAAGGCCAGAAAGCAACTCGCACCCATTTGCCGCTTTCGTGAAATTGCTATTGTTCCAACATTTCCAGGGACATTGCCAAAATTACTGATCAGTCGTTCATCAGAGGAAAAGTCAAGCACACTAGCGGACTCAACGGCAAAGAAGCGCTTGTTTTCCAGCAGAAAAAATTCACCTGCGGACACATGCTCAAACAGCAAGCATACCAAAAAAAAACTGGTCTAGTCAGACACATGACAAGTGTTTGGAAAACTCATGATTCCTACAACAGAAAAAGGTCTAAAACTGACACCATTTCACAGAATTAACTCCAGGATTATGACTAATCTGTTCAAAAAATTTGTCTCATAAGGACGTATTCTCTCAACATGAAACACCAAGCCCAATTATTATGACTCCAAAATATCACACTTGTGAACATAAAAAATGCACCAACATTCTCCATAAGGACGCGAACTGCAGTAATGTCACTAGCCTCTACAAATAGTCACGAAACCAAAGACAGAAAGGCAACCACAGAAATCTTCTCTTTGCGCGAGAGAAAACTCCCATAACCAACCCAAAAAAAGGGTCACCCGCCAAAGATTAATTCCAACTCCCAATATATTCACCATATTAATTAATACCAAAACCACTCCGGATCTAAAAATATTTTCTCCATTTTGGTTAATAACCAACTCCCCTTATTATATATTTCCTCTCCGTTATTTTCTCCAATAGCCCATGCAATAAATAACCCAAAACAAAACCACCCTCCGGGAATAGAGAACTAATCAACCTTCATATTTAGGGCAGATTACCAAAATATTTTACCTCTATTTGTTTCGCCGCCCCAATAAACTCCATGGTGGAATAATTAAAAACAAGGCTCCCAAAAAAATATATCTCCAAAAAAAAATGTGCACTCAAGCCATTATAACTCACCCACACTCACCAAATATTGACCCCATAATCTCCCAAATATGTGTCTCCATTTGGGCAACAAAGATGGCGTGCAAAATACAATTGAACTTAAACATAGGCTCATACCACTATTGGCAACAAATATTCAAAATAGCCAAACCAAAAATATATCTCCCCATATATTATTAATCTCAAATTAATAACTCCAAAATAAATAATATAACCTACCAATTATAACTCCAAATAATATATATCCAATTATAACGCCAATTCTGCCAGAGAATGACTCAATGTTAATGTGGTCAAAAACATATAAAAAACCTCTCTCCATTTAGGCATAAATTACTAAAAAAAGGGCACAAAAACCTCGGGCAAATAAAAATGTCTAGAAAATTCTAGAAAAAAGCACCCATGTGCCACAAGGTCATTATAACAGAACTCCCAAATTAGAAGTGTCTTAGCCAAATTTCTCCAATTTACACTACGGACAAATAAGTCACTAGAAAACTTAATCCAAGTTTCCTATCTCTCACAAAGTTGGGTCAACAAAATACAACAAAGGTTTATTGGGCAAAAAACAAACAATGTTTCTGGAACACAAATAAAATTCCAGAGAAAAAAAAATGTCAGTGCCACTAACGTATGCATTCAAACGTGCAAAAATTCCTCCCGTATAAATTTCTGCTGCAGCATCAAAATAAGCTGGAAACACAAACATGTTCCTGAATCATGGACTCTAAGTCACAAGCTGAGATATTGGAAAAAAATATTCATCGCCTAACTGGAGAGAAAAAACTAAATTCAAATTCCGAACCCTTTGGTAAAATAAACTTGTGTCAGCTATGGCTAATTTCCAACCAAAAAAGGAGAAAAGAAAAACTCAACGGGACTTGGTTCACCCTATCTCCCGTTAACTCCACTAGAATGTCCAAGCAATTATCTGCTGAACACATAAAAAAAGGGTGGGGGAAAAAAAAAAATTAATGTGTTGTTAGTTCCTCCCAAATTAAAAAAAAAAAAATCCACCTCCCTTGACAGTATTACAATATCCTGGAAATATCATCATGAACAAAAATCACCAAAATTTGGCTATTCAATCAGAATCACCAGTATCATTACAAAAAAAATATTCACCAGTTGTTTAATGCTTTGTCCATTTCTCCCAAGGAATTCAGTCAAAAAAGTTTCAGCAAGATTTAAAACAATTCACCAAGATTCAGTCAGATTCATTAAGAATTCAGCCAAAAGTCATCATCGTGAATGACTGACAAATATTCGCCAAAATTTCACAAAAACTCAACAAAAAACATTTAACCAACAACGAAGACCTTCTCCCATTAATTCATTGTAATAATTCTCCGTGAATAGTTGATCTTGTAATAAATTATAAAATAATCTCCCACGAAAGATCTCAAATAATCGTTAACAAAACAAGTCTTCCCGTAATGATAAGTTATACTTTAAAGCAACCCTCCACCCGTGACAACCATCTCAAGTAGTGATAATTATTAATTAATAATAATAATAATAAATTCTCCATAGCAACTAATTCTCTTGCAAAAAGATCTCAAGTAAGGGTGAATTCAAAAATAGCTTACAACAGTATTGCTGAACCTCAATGACACCACAATTTACTCCAGATGCAACACCATACCACCCACCACTCGGCAACCATTTTCAAAGTAATCTCTTCCAACCACAATAAAAAAAAAATAATAATAATAATCTGGTGTCTCCCCAAATATTTTATTTGCTTCGAAAGGCTCAAGGAAAACATACTCCACACCATACAACGCATTTCAATTCTCTTTTATTTCTTTTTCCTTTTCCATCATCAACAAGGGGGAAAACAAAAAATAATCTTCTTTTCTAAAAAAAAGACTATACAACGTGGCCATTTCACTTCATCAACTAGAAATCAAATGTCAGCTGTAGATCTTAGTATTCGAGTTGTCAAGGGCAAAAACCCATACCCCAACCCCAAACACCCCGACAAAGATAAAAAAAAAAAAGGGAGTTCACCCACAATGCAAAAAAAAAGTTTCTTTCCCCTTCCCCCCCCCCCAATGATGCGTTTGACACTCCCCCGTTAAGCGGATAGAACACTCCCGAGGCATGCAACTAGTACCCAATCCTGCAATCCCCTTCTTAGGGAAGGGCCAGTTAGTTACCTCCATGGCCACTATTCACCCGATGGCCATGCCCAATACTTCCCCTTATTTGCAGAATGTGCTGAGCCCGTGAAATTCAGTGTAGGTCGCTCTTGTCCTCCAAAGCCAAAATATGCTTATCTAAAGCACAGTTTCGCATGCTAATCATAATCTTTTATACAACTCTCATATTTAAACAAAAGGACGAAAATTTTTTTTTTTTTTTTTTTTTATGGTCTATTATAAACAAAAAAAGGCGGCCAATCAAAGAAAACAAAACCGTCACTTTTGGCTACTATGGGGAAATGACAAGAAAAAAAAATTTTGTTTTTTTTGACCTTCTTGAACCCGTCTCAAAAAAAAGCCCCCAGGAATTAAAAAAAAAAAAAACCACACAGTAACACTGTCACATGTTCCAAAAACAAGAGAAAACCACTCCCCGGAATCTGCATAAAAATACGTAAATTTCTCGATCTGGCACCAATGTAACGCGATCGGCGAAAAGGACACCTGACAAACAACAATCACACACAGACTAGACTGAGTTACTCCTCACGGCCCTGAAGAAATCGCGGTACAGGCAAATTTTGATGACTTTTCTAATAGAAATCCTTCCCACTCCCACTTACAGAATAACGGTATAGATATTTCTCATTTTTCTCTCACTAAGTAACTGAAACTATCAATCCCTCCATATTTAACAATTTTCCACAATCCCACAAAGGACTTTGTCGTTCGAAAACTATCGGCTAAGCCTACCAACCCCTTTTTTTGGGGGGATTGAACTTGGTCACTTATCTCCTTCATTGGCGTTCCTAGGCAGAAAAAAAAACTTCTTTTATACCACCTGTTTTATCCGGATAGCCGACCAAATCCCTGTAATGCGATATGTTTCCCATTTATTTTTATTCCTGGTAAGACGTGTATCACCGAACGTCCAGGCAAACCAATACAACTAGTATTACACACAGCCCTCGCTCTCTCTCTCTCCGCGATCGGCAACCTCCTCCTTCTCTCTCTCCTCTCTCTCTCTTAAGCAATCTCCTCTCTCCTCTTCTCGAGCACCGACCAACCTCTATCTCTTCACCTCCTTTCCTTTCGCCTCTTCCATTGCTAACATGTAATGAAAAATGGAGAGAGTCGCATCGTAACATAAACATTTATTAACAATGAATAAATAATTAACTAACTCAAAAAAACCTCCCCGAACAGTTAAAATGTCTGACGGTATGCAGTCATCCCAAAAAGTCTACGACCCCTCCCCTTGGGGAAAAACTCCCTGTCCCTCCATTGCCAGAACCACCGTCGTTTCAAAGACACAGAACACATTCCCGGTAAGTACACACACACAAGGTTTAACAATCATAAGGTTAAGAAAGATGGGATAATAACAACAAAGAATGGTCAAATAGTGGTTAACAAGCCAGTCTTCGGCTAAAGTAATTCAACAATCACCCAAGTCAACCGGCAACACTTAAGCGACACTTTAATAAACAAACTCCCGGTGAGCGCCAAGGCATCTTGCCTTTTCTCTCGAAGACGCCGCTACAAAATCCCCCATAGACTTTGGGTATTCAACATTATTAACAGAAAGAGGTGCAACAAACGGCACATACAAGCAAAAACACAGTTCGTTAACTAAGCCTAGCAACAAACTAGTTGACATTCCACACAAAAGGCATTTTTGAGAAGAGTTAATAAACTCAGTACATTGACGTTGTATGAACTAAGCAGTTTTTTATCTCACGCCACCCATTACAAGAAAACTCATTCAGCAACTTTCTGTCGGGTCCGTCCGCCTCCACTGTTCTCCACGTTTCCATAGGTCAAAGGGGAAACACTCATTGGGCAATTAATAGTTATTAATCCCCCCCCAAAGCCAAAAACCCTAGGCCTTATTTATATATATATATATATATAGATATATATTATATATATATATATATATATAATATATATATATAATTCGAGCTACAAATGTCCTTTAATATCTAATTTCGGCATTTACCTTCGGTTTACATATATGAAAAATATATAAATTCCGAGGTAGAGCGAATTAGATATTAAATGGGACATGTTTGTAGCTCGAATAAGTTCATATGAATCACCAGTGATGTGAATTAATTATCATATTACATATTATATATATATATAGTATATATTTATATATATATATATTATATAGTATAGATATTATATATGATATAATAGAATATATATATATATATATATGATATATATAATATAGACTTCATAATATATATATATATACTATATTATATAAATATAGATATATATATATATATATATATATATATATATATTATTATAAATATATATATATATAATATATATATTATATAATATACTAATATTATATATATATATATTATATAATTAATATATATAATATATATATAAAAAAAATGATATATATAGATTATATATCTATATAATAAATAAAATTTCGCATTTGTTTCTTTCTGTATATATTATATATATATATATATATATATATATATATATATTATTAATATATAACATATATATATATATATTTATATTATATATATATACTATAAAATATTCCGCATTTGTTTCTGTCTCTTTACGACCCTAAATTTGAATTTTATATCAATCTCTTGATGTTTCTATTATCATAAGTGTTTACGCTCAAAACTTTTGCACTTTTTATACTTATATCTCGTTACAAACAACTGCAATGAAGCATCCTTTAGGCATCATGACATAATAGGATTCAGGTAGCGAGTTTCGATGTCTTGGAAACTTCTGCCTCATAAGGGAACTTTTTTCATTACTTCTCTTGATAAGGGATTTCGCTCTTCCGCCTTTGTTAAGTTTCCATTATAGCCTCTTCAGCTGATCCATCTAAGGTGTTGTTGGAATTTTCTAAAATGAAACTTCTTTTTTCTTTTTATTTGTTAAATAAAAAGAAAATAGAACACCTTTAACACCGTAATACTTTGATGCTTCAGAGTCGAGAGAGAAGTTTTCGTTTAGCCATTTCAAATGGTACATATGACAGGTTGTTCATATTATGTAGGCAAACTTTCACCATGGCCAGAAATACTTCTTCAAAACCATATTTTTAAATCATCTTTCTCCAGTTGGTTTTCATTCAGCACTGTAATTTAGAAATATCCAGTCTTTTATTTTTATTTTATTGTTACTTTAATTTTACACTCTTCATCTGTCTAACTTTTGTACATGTTTATTCCTAAAATCTATTTGCTTTCTTTACGTTTCATGATGATGGAAACGATAAATTTCTGAAAACTATAAAATAAATCTGGTCATACTACCTATTGTTATGTTTATCTATGATTGAAATTCTGCTTTCCACTGAATGAATTTATGATTGTCTGTGAAACTTTTTTTGGCTGTATTCATGTATGGATTCATGAGAGGTAGAGGGATGGTGGATGCCATCTTCATAGTATGACAGCTGTAGGAAAAGAGGCTGGAGGGAAACCAGGAGCACTATCGTCCATTTATATACCTAGAGAAAGCATTTGATAGAATCCGAAGAGACCTGATGTTTTGGTGTTTAAGGAAAAGTAAAGTCCCAGAAAAGTTGCTTAGCCTGGTCGAGATGATATATAAAAGAATGCACACAAAAGTGATAACAGCAGCTTGGGAAACTGAAAACTTTGCAGTTAGTGTTGGATTACACCAGGGGTCAGCATTAAGCCCATTTCTGTTTGTGCTGGTCATGGATGCATTGAGTGAAGCCATCAGGAATGAAGAGCTATGGGAATTGTTACATGCCGATAATCTGGTGATTACTGCTGAAAATGAGGAGGACCTACAAACAATCGTTGGAGAGTGGCAGGAATCTTTAGGGAGGGGTGGCTTAAAGGTAAATGTAAATAAGATAAAGGTTTTGCTGAGCAGTACGGAGGATAGAGACAGAATAGTAATACAAGAAAGAAGAGGCTTAATTATAAAACAGGCAGAGAAATTTAAATACTTGGGATCTACTTTAAGCCATGAGGGAGGATTTGAGGCTGAAGTTGACAGTAGGATAAGAGCTTCATGGGGGAAGTGCAGAGAGGTAGATGGAGTGATATGTGATAAGAAAATGCCAATCATGCTAAAAGTCAAGATATATAACAGTGATAAGACCAGCGTTATGTTAATGTATGGAGCAGAAACATAGGCTCTAGGAGGAAAGGAGGAAGTTAAGCTTGAGTGAACGGAGATGAAAATGCTGAGGTGGATTATGGGAATATCGCTGCTTAAGAGATTGGTAAATGATGAAATAAGAAGTGCAGGCTCAGTAAATATTAAAGAGATGAAAAAAGTCACAATAATTGAGATGTTATGGGCATGTGTTGAGGATGGATGACGAGGAGGGAGTTAAGAGGGCTTGGGAGGAACCTGTTAGAGGAAGAAAATCAAGAGGAGACAGAGAATTAGATTGCAAGATAAATTGAAGAAGATATGGAGAGAAGAGGTTTGGTGGAGGATGATGCCTTTGATAGTGGAAAAGGCGCATCAGGCAACCGTCCTCACTCACCAAGGCAAATACTTTCATGCCCGAAAGGTTCAAAACAGAACCTGAGGTGTGGCTCGATCACATGGAAACGGTACTCAACATATATCCACTGCTCCAGCCGAAGTCTCCTTACTCACGGGGAAACATCTCGGAGGAAAGGGCCTAGCGGCCTGAGGAGGATTAAGGTAAGCTGGAGGAAGTGTGGAAGGTTATCTTTAAAGCCTATGAAATAACCCCGAACGTTGGCAACAAAGCTGGCAAGGCCAAATAAAGGAAGAGACCCGGACATGGTCCGAATGGGCATACCAATCGGACAAGGCCTTTAGCAAAGAGTTAAAGCCCCTAGGTGCTTTCTCTGTAGCAGAGATTGTAGAAGATTCATAAATAAAAACTTTATGAAAACTTTACTTTTTTTTTTTTGTTTTTTTACTTTTGTTTAAACCACCCCACCCCTCCATGCAAGTTCGTTAGGTTGAAAGATCTGCCCTCCTTTCACCTCCAGTCTCCCTCTGCCTAAGCACAGGCATTCACAGAAGTCCATTGTATAAGGGTTCGGCAAGAAACCCAGCCATCCAACAGAGCAATGCCATAACAGGACCCAGATCCTTCCAAAGGCAATTTTTAATCCCCCTCCCAGGAATCCACCCCAATGAGTCACCCTGACTCCTCAGGAGCAATACCCCGAAGAGATTTCAACAATGAACAAGCAAAGACTGTGGCAAGAAGGGGAAACAGTTTCTGCATGGGTATCAAACTTTGTTTCCCTCTATTCAGAGGACTCTCGCTCGCCGATTTCCCCCTGGCAGTTTCTTCTGCATCCTTCATCCTAAGGCCCTCCAACCAAGGGTCCCATATATGTGGCACCTCCTCGAGGTAATTACCCCACTCGCTAGGTCAATGCCTTCGATGTCACTGGCTCGCAAATCTCCCTAACATGGGAGGATAAGGTCAGCCATGGGGACCCCATTGACTGTCGAAGTCTCATCACCCTTGAGGGTATCAATCATGCATAAATGATACTCCAAACACTCCAGTTGAGGGTCACAGGACCTCATACATCCAAAATATGTACACTTGCTGTAGCAAGCTACCTTCCCGGCAGTTATGACATGTTCCCGGGACAGGACTTCCAGTCCCCCTCCAATTTACATCATTCCCAGGGTCTTAGCCCCTCCAATCATCCATCAGGCATAAATATGCCTCAACCATCACTGTCAGTGCCATTCTTCTACCATCAGAAATTCAGCTATTTGGTGGATAAGTACCGATTATTCATTTTTTTATCATGTTGTCTCATGTATCTAGATTGTGTATGTTACTGTCTGCATTTTGTATATTTCACGTATATGGCCCTGAGCTGAAATAAAGGATATTATTATTATTATTATTATTATTATTATTATTATTATTATTATTATTATTATTATTATTATTATTATTATTATTATTATTCATCCCGAATGCCGAGCTCATCCAAAATTCCATTTCAGTGCCCAAGCACACCTAGGCTCTCTCTTCAGGAGATTCTAGTCGGAGTCCCCTCACTTCTCCTGGCCATACACCGCTACCAGCGTCTGTAAGAGAGGCGGATTTCCCTGGCCACAGATGAAGCTCATCCCATGACCCATGTATTAGGTCCTTTAGGCAATGGCCCTGTTCCCAGTGCCACAGCAGCTGGAACAGGTGGCAATCCCTCTTCCACCAACTCAGTTCCCCAAATTCCATGCTGAACGAAGGAATCTGGCACTTCTAACCCAGAGTAGGATGCCAGGTCTCTTCCCTAATTCATACCTCCTCTAACTTTTTAATATCACTCTTCTTCTCATAATATTTGCTCCTCCCAATCTTTGATCATTTTTATAATTTCCTTTTTTATTTTATGATTGTCTCCCTTCAATTCTTTATTCAGTAGCTTGTAATTCAATCTCTTACTTCAGCAAACTTGCCACATTAATGGAATTATTTCTGAGCTTATAATGGCTGCACCTTTTTATTTTCATTTTTATTTTTTTTTCTATTCCCATTTTACGAGAGTAGAGTGCCAAATCGCCAGATCAGTAGTGCTGTAAGTCCTTTGACTTTCTTACTTCAGTTAGAAGTGCCACAGTTGCATCACCAACCTGGCACTCCCCACGATGATTTAGCCCTTTCTAGAGTTTAGAACTGAGACCTTGGCATATTAATAATAAATTCTTTTTTAATTACTCATAATTATCGAGTATCTATTAAATTCCACCAAATACCCAAGCTAACGAATAGCGCAGCTAAAAGTGGCTCCTTGTTACAGCTTCTGAGAGAGGTTCGCTTCAGGTTCGATATGAAATAAATAAAACAAAATATATTTCAACACCAACAGTTGAAACTGGGGTTATGAATATAGAAAGAAACACTAACATAACAAAGGTTTATTTACAAGCTTACTAACAAAGGTAAATGCAGAATGGTATCTCCTATTTACATAAAAAATCGAATCTTACACTGCATTAACAGGGGAACAGTGAGGTAATTCAAATACTTGCTGCTTAGTTTAGCGACTCGAAGCGATGACTTTACAAAAGGAGAACGGCGATTCCAGACGTCCTCTTGACTCCGTATTGCAGAAAATAAAGTCTACTCTCGATACTTGAAAGTCAGGAACTCCCCAAAACCTCTAGCAGGACCTTTTCGTCTCTGAAGTCTGCTCAACGTCGAGATAACACGGTCATCCACTCCTGAAGACGACTAGACCAGTCTCCAACCAACTCTTGAGCAACTTCTCTTCTGATCCTTCGTCGGTTCCTTTTCTCTTATCTCTCTCGGATGATCTCTGCTGCTGCTGATCTCTCACTGATAATCTGATCTGTGGCTCTTACTGAGGATATCTCTCTGTGACGATCTCTCTCTCTCGATCTCTGCTTTCTCCATCTTTGACCGTCGTATTTATACGGCACTCGGGGGGCAGAGCCTACGGAGAACGTCACAGGCTCCTGAGATTACTACAACTTCTTAGAAGACTCTCAACGGAATATTGCATCATGTTTCGCTGCGTTCCTCCCGACACTTTGGCGCGTGTTTTGCTCCACAACACACCCGACGATTCCAGAACAGCCGCGAGAACAGGCGCCTCCAACACGGGCGCGAAAGCCTCCTTGCTGCCGAACTTCTCGAAAATGCGTTTTCCTTTCCTTTAACTTCCTTTGCTATGAAGCAATTACCATCACACGCGCTCCAAATGAGAAAAAGATGAAATCAACTGATTTTATTTTTTTTTTCTAAAGAGAAACAAGAATTAAACAGCAGGGAAACAATTCTGCATAAAGCTTTAATCCAGTCAAACACGCACACTTCACTCACACACTCACTCTTGCGATAACAGAAAACGGTTATCAGGCTACTTATTCTGAGAAATCTCTAGAGAGGCTATCTGCTATAACATTATCCTTCTCTCTTACTTTTTCTGTTTTCTGAACTCTGCTCAAAACTTTGAAAGACTAAGACACCTCTTGCGTCTTTCTCAAAACTAATTTCCCTTTCTAGGACACAATTACAAAGGGCACGGGCGGCGGCCAAGGTACAGGGCGTTCTTTATAATTCTGAAGCAAATTTACATTCATTGCCTTTGCTCTACTCTTACCCACATTAATTCTAACACTGAAAATGGACCTTCGAACTTACAAGGTAAAAATGGACTAGTACTAAAACTTTATCTCTTTCACACAAACTTCTCTCTTTTGCTCTAAGATCATGTTTTCTTTTAGTTCCCCCTTGACTTCCGTTCGGGCTTCCGTTCTCCTTCGCTAGTTGCCAACCATCTCTTAAATTGTTTTTATTATACTCTAGATTAGTTGTGCAATCTACTCTACCCTTACTTCTAGGCCAAGGTCCGAACATATTTATAAGTACATTCTCAAAAGATTCGCCTACTGAAAGAATATTACACAACTGAAATCTGGGAATAACTCAAATCGGTTTCCCAGCAATTTGATATTCATGACAACTTAAAGCATACCTCTTCACATCATTTTTCATCTTAGGTCAAAAGTACACCCTACTAATACACTTGAAAGTTTTATTTACTCCCAAATGTCCTTGCTCATCATGTGCTAACTTCAAAACTAGCTCACGAAGCTTCCTAGGAACTACTAATTGTTCTGTGACTTACCCTTTACTACCTGACTTCGGTCGAACATAATGACACAAAACTTCGTCCTTTAAACAAAAAGTGTCCTTACACACATCATCGAGATCATCATCCAGCTCACATTCAAAAATTTGGGTTAGTGTCTCATCCTCTCTCTGCAACTTGACTAGCCCATCCTTATCCAAAACGTTAGAGCCTAATTCATGACCGTAAGTAGTACTAGATACTGGTACATTTACTACGTTACTCTCGACAGCTACGCCTTCCGTTTGGCTATCACTGTCAACATCGATAGAGTGCGGTCTCCCAGCCACACTCATGCCAAGATCAACCTCGCTACCTCTATCACACTCGTCAAATCCACGAACTCACTCACGTTTGAATTCACGAACTCACACTCGTTCGAATCCACGAACTCACTCTCGTTCGAATCAACGAACTCACTCTCGTTCGAATCCACGAACAAATTATGATCGTAGTCTATGTCTGTATCTAAACCCGACCTAGTTACTACCATTTCAGGAACTGGAATATTCCTTACAACAGGATTCACATTCTCGGAAAAAGCTAAGTCATTACCGACAATAATGTCAACGCCTTTGATGGGCAAACTGTCCACAACTGCAAGTTTTACTTCTCCTGACACTACCTGACTTTCTAAATTCAACTTCACTAAAGGACAAAGAACACAATATTGATTTCTGCCCTGTTTGGCATACTTTCTGTCCTAATCAGTGAGACACCAGCTCCTGTGTCTCGAAGCAAGACTACTTCTTTCGAATCTACTCCTCCAAGAGAGGAAACTACGCCTTCTGACAGAAATTCACCAAAAATTTTCCTAGTTTATCTCATCACATCATTCCTACTTGACGAAAGGTTAACTAGCGATACTGGTTTCTTACCATCCTTCCTTTCTACTGCACAATTTCTTGCTAAATGCCCTTTCCCATTTCATCGGAAACACGTTAATTCTGAGCCACTAGATGCCATTTAACTCTTACAAACCTTAGACGTATGACCAGGTTTTCCGCATGTATAACAGGAATAGTCACTTTTACTCGCATTGCTATTACTAGGACTGAAACCTTTACTGCTCTGTACTCTACCAGACAAAGGATCATTTCGTTTCTTACTAACACTCAAATTATGAGTTAGACTATATTCGTCAGCTAACCTAGTTGCTCCTGCAAAAGACACTTCTTGCCTATTGTCTATATAAAGTTTAATCTCAGGGGATATGTTATCTTTGAAGTTTTCTAACAACACTAAATTCTTCAAACTATCAAAATCCTCAACTTTAGCGGAAGTTAACCAATTAAAAAACAGCCTCTCTAACTTCTCACCGTATTCTACATACATAATATTTTCATCCTTTCTCAAATTTCTAAATTTCTTATGGTACGCCTCCGGTACTAACCTATACACACTAAGAACAGTTTCTTTCACAATATCATAACTCCTTAGACATGCAACTATACACAGTAAGCACCCTACCACTCAAAACTGATGTCGTAACATCTTCCTCGTCAAACTTTGGTACTAATTTTAGCACTGCACTCATACCTAACATATCAGTTTCGTTTTCGTTCTCGCCTGTCCGACTGTTATGAGTACTTTCCCTTAACGGAACAAATTCCAACTCATGCATACGTTCTTTCTTTCTCTCTTCCTGCTGCATCACCAACATTTCTCTCTCTTGCTGCATTTTCATTGCTTCTCTCTCTTTCTCTTGCTGCATTTTCATTGCTTCTCTTTCAGCCGCTCTTTCATCTCTCTCATACTTTTCCCTTTCTTTCTTCTCAACATACTCACAGAGATCAGTCCCCTCTAGACCTAGTAGCTTATCCAACTCAATAAACTCTTTCACCATCTCACTCATTCTGGGTCTTTCTATATTTTCCCTGTTTCAAACTGTTAAAGTGTTGATAGCCTAAGCAAGGTCGCCACAATGTTACGGCCTCTGAGAGAGGTCCGCTTCAGGTTTGATATGAAATAAATAAAAAAAAAATATTTCAACACCAACAGTTGAAACTGGGGTTACGAATATAGAAAGAAACACTAACACAACAAAGGTTTATTTACAAGTTTACTAACAAAGGTAAATGCAGAATGGTATCTCCTATTTACATAAAAAAATAGAATCTTACACTTCATGAACGGGGAACAGTGAGGTAATTCACTGCGATTCGAAGGGATGACTTCACAAAAGGAAAACGGCGATTCCAGACGTCCTCTTGACGCCGTATTGCAGAAAATAAAGTCTATTCTCGATACTTGAAAGTCAGGAACTCCCCAAAACCTCTAGCAGGACCTTTTCTTCTCTGAAGTCTGCTCAACGTTGAGATAACACGGTCGTCCACTCCTGAAGACAACTAGACCAGTATCCCACCAACTCTCGAGCAACTTTTCCTCTGATCCATCATCGGTTCCTTTTCTCTTATCTCTCTCGGATGATCTCTGCTGCTGCTGATCTCTCACTGATAATCTGATCTGTGGCTCTTACTGAGGATATCTCTCTGTGATGATCTCTTTCTTTCGATCTCTGCTTTTTCCTTCTTTGACCGTCGTATATATACGGCACTCTCAGGGCGGAGCCTACGGCGAACATCACAGGCTCCTGAGATTACTAGAACTTCTTAGAAGACTCTCGATGGAATATTGCATCATATTTCGCTGCGTTCTTCCCGACACTTTGGCGTGTGTTGCGCTCCACAACACGCCTGACGATTCCAGAACAGCCGCGAGAACAGGTGCCTCCAACACGGGCGCGAAAGCCTCCTTGCTGCCGAACTTCTCAAAAATGCGTTTTCCTTTCGTTTAACTTCCTTTGCTATGAAGCAATTACCATCACACTCCTATTAAATTACTATCATACTATCGCGTTCATGTTACGAGTAACTAAAAAAAAAAAATAGAGTACTTAGAAGAACTAACCCAAATTGAAAAAAATAGATATAATGAATATAAGTGAAACCTGGTATTCCCAAGAGACTGGAATGACAATCAAATAAAAGGGTTCCAAACTTATAGATCAGATAGAAAAAATAGGAATCAAGGGGGAACCGCAATATATGGGAAAGACAAAAAAACAAGGAAAAATATATGAGAAATATAGTAACTCAGAATGTGATCTAATAGCGGTAGAATTTGAATCCGAAAAATTAATGAACATAGTAATATATAGACCCCCTAATACTAAAGAGTTTGACATAATAATAGAAAAATTGGATGATATATAGAAATCACAAGGACTGGACTATTCTCCTATCCGGAGACTTTAACTTTCCTTTCGTAGACTGGAAAGAATGAATAGGAGATTGTGGTTGTATTTATACATATAAAAAAGAGAGTAATAGTAGTGCAGGAGATAAGAGGCAATTCGAAAAGCTATTAGATATGCTACTAGAATACAATATTCAACAAATAAATCACCTGCCAACAAGAAAGGAAAATAATTTAGACTTAGTATTTGTGAACAAGGTGAATTATGTTAAAGAAATAATAGTTTATAATGCGAGTATTTCAGACCATAATGTCATAGAATTAACAGTCAATTCCAAAGCAAGTGTAAACAGAGATATAGGAAGGATATGGAAAATACAACTTCTACAGTAAAAATATAAAATGGTCAGAAATAGATTAAGAATTAAACAAAGATTGGGATAACATTTTCGTAAGTGATGATATAAGGGTAAATACGGAGATATTATATAAAATATTAGAGAAAATAGTGGAAAAATATATACCGAAGAAGAGAAGTAAACATCAGTCATGCATACCAAGAGACAGAAGGATGTTGTTCCAGAAAATCAGAAAGTGGAAAAAAGGTCTTGCAAAAGAAAAAAATGCATGGAAAGTTATAGAACTAAAAAGTAAGATAGAAAATGCAGAACAAAAGATTATACAATCAAAAGAAAATGAAAAACGGGACTTGGAAGAAAAAACCCTTGTAAATATCAAGCAAAACCCCAAACTATTATACTCGTATGCGAAAAAGATGAATAAAATAAGAATAGAAATAGGCCCTCTAAGAATTAAAGGGAGATTAATAAATGAAAAACAGGAAATATGCAACATATTGGCATAACGATATAAGAGAGAATTCACCCCTAGAATTGATAATAAAGATAATGATATAGAAGTAAGGGACAAAAATAGTGAATATTTAGCAGACATATATATTAATGAAGCTGATATTGTGCAGGCTATTAATGAAATTAAAAATATAGCTGCTGCAGGGCCTGATGGTGTCCCTACTATTTTGTTGAAGAAAGTAGTTCATTCTATCGCAAAGCCACTTACAATATCATTAAAACAAAGTGTAGATACAGACAAAATTTATGATGAGCACAAATTAGCATATATTACCCCTACTTTCAAAAGTGGATCAAGACTAGAGACAAGTAATTATGGGCCTGTGAGTCTAATATCACATATTGTGAAACTGTATGAAAGGGTAATGAAGAATAATATTATGAAACATTTAATAGAAAATAATTTGTTTAATATAGGACAACATGGTTTCGTACCCGGAAAAAGTACACAAACCCAACTGTTAGTCCACCGTGAGAACATATACAAAAATATGAAAAGCGGAAATGAAACATATGTGGTTTATCTAGACTTTGCAAAGCTTTTGACAAGGTAGACCATAATATATTAGCGAAGAAAATTAGAAAACATAATATAGTGGATAAAGTAGGAAGGTGGTTAAAAGAATTTTGACACAACAGAAAACAGATAGTTATTGCAAACGATGAGAAACTGGATGATTCTAAGGTAATATCCGGTGTGCCACAAGGTATGGTGTTAGCTGCATTACTGTTTGTTATTATGATTGCAGACATAGACAGTAATGTTAAGGACTCGGTAGTGAGTAGTTTCGCCGATGACACAAAAATAAGTAGGATAGTTACTTGTGATGAAGATAAGAACGCGCTACAAAGAGACCTTAACAAAATATATGATTGGGCAGAGGTAAATAGGATGGTATTTAACTCTGATAAATTTGAATCAATAAATTATGGAGACAGAAGGAAAGCTATATGCATATAGGGGACCTAATAATGAGACAATCACAAATAAGGAAGCAGTTAAAGACCTTGGTGTGATGATGAATAGGAACATGTTATGCAATGATCAAATAGCAATTCTATTGGCAAAATGTAAAGCAAAAATGGGAATGTTGTTACGGCACTTCAAAATAAGAAAAGCTGAACACATGATTATGCTTTATAAAATATATGTTCGTAGTCTACTTGAATATTGCAATATGATATGGTACCCTCACTATCAAAAGGATATTGCACAAATAGAGAGTGTACAAAGGTCCTTTACAGCTAGAATAGAAGAAGTTAATAACCTTGACTACTGGGAAAGACTACAATCCTTAAAATTATATAGTCTAGAAAGGAGAAGAGAACGCTACATGATAATTCAGGCATGGAAACAGATAGAAGGAATAGCAGAAAACATCATGGATCTAAAAAATCAGAAAGAGCAAGCAGAGGCAGAATAATAGTGCCCAAAACTATACCAGAAAAATAAGGAAAGCACACAGGACATTAATCCACTACGCACCAGCATCAATAATGCAGCGTCTATTCAATGCGTTGCCAGCTCATCTGAGGAATATATCAGGAGTGAGCGTAGATGTGTTTAAGAATAAGCTCGACAAATATCTAAGCTGCATCCCAGACCATCAAAGATTGGAACATGCAAAATATACCGAAAGATGTACTAGCAACTCTCTGGTAGACATTAAAGGTGCCTCACACTGAGGGACCTAGGGCAACCCGAACAAGATGTAAGGTCTGTAATGTCTGTAAGGACAGGCACCAATGACCTCAGTGCCAGACTGTCGTCCAAAGTAACGTGGTAATACCTACCCAAAGACAACGTATACTTCGGTGTAATGTCTCATCAAGGCAAACTAACTGCATGCCTTTAACTACGAACAATTACTCCTACCTTAAGTGCATGATTATTTTAACAATCACTTTAAGGAAAATAATTTAAAGTTATTGTATTCTAATATTTCCAAAATCTTTATCATTTTTGTAACAGTTACCCATTTAAAAATAACAGTAACCTATGATTTTTTTGTATATTAATGATTACCTTAATTGTTTTCATAATACCTTTAAAAATTCCCGCTTAAAGTAACATAACTTCTAATTTTGCATTCCTTTGCCTTTAGACAGTCTATACTCTGTCTCACGTAATTATTGACTTCATCATTAAGAATTCACTAAAGGTCCTTGTAGAGCAAGAAAACATATTTATATAAATGATAAACATTAAAGGAGAATTAAATAGTATGAAGGTTTGTCCACCGAATCATCTGGATTGGTAGACTTTCGCACCCGAATGGAGGTGCCTGTCAACCTTGTGTGTGTTGGGGGGGGGGGGGAGTTGCTAAATACTTTCCTAGTAAACCCCCTCCCAAAGCTTCATAGGATAAATAAAATAAAATAATAAAATGTTTTCACTTAGTACTGACTGACAAAGGGGACACTGAACCTTGGCCCCTTTCTAAATTCTTTAATTGCACTTTCTCATTCTCCTTCACCACGTGATATGCAGGCAACACGGCCGTGGCCTTGAAAAAGTTAAAGCGGGCATTGGAGAAAGTGGAGATGGACAAAACACATCACGTGACCTTCCTGACTTCCATCAGGACGCAAGAGCAAACCAAACGCATCAGGATACGCACCTGCATAGAAAATGGGAGGCCAGAATGCAGAAGCCATAAAAGGGGACTGAGTCTGACGTAAAAAACAAACGCTCAGAGGCATCTTGGAGACGGACGGACACACACATGGAGGCGAGAACCTCCCCTGTTGTAACCTGCCGCTATTGTGGTCCTATCGCTGGACCACACTAAGCCTTCCTCCAATCCCATTCTACACTGGAGCCAACTCTTCTACAAGGTAATGTGTTCTGTATGCTGCATATGTTCTTAATTAGTCACCTAAATTCCGTATTCTCAAGGTAAAACTTACGACCTTGTTTCCAAAGTTCTAGTGTTCACATCGGCCTTACCTTACCAGTGCAGTGTTTACAATAACTCTGGATAATAAGTGTTTTTATGGTTTGGAAGACGTATGCTTAAGGCCTCTCTTGGCACCTTCCATGCACTGCCTTGTCTTTGGTCGAAATCTCTGTGCCTTTTCTTGCCTTAATTCGTAAACCTCTCCGTTACAGGGCGCCCTTTAGCTGTGGATTTTCGCCTGATTGTGCCTGCATTCACGAGGATAATTCAGTTCGTCGTCTCGTCCATTGTAACTTGATTATTACGCATGATCTGCTACCTATTAGAATTTCGTTTTAAATTTCTGATTGTTGGTAATGTAAATATATGTAATTTAAAGTTACCCTTAATTGTTTATCTACAATAATTCCTTGATGAGAAGAGCCCTCACCTCGTGTAACAAATCCCTTCCATTTTTGCATTTTCCTTATCCAGATAGCAGTCAGATCCCAGGATTTCATCTGGTAATTAAGTAATTGTTTTTCTGAGTCCAAACATGCCCACAAATGTTGCATATATATATTCCCAATCAAAGCCGTAAAATGTAAAACAAATACATATATATATATATAATATATATATATATATATATATATATATATATATATATATTATATATATATATATATGTATATAACTCTCACGGAAATTGACCAGCCAATTGGTAAGCTCTTTTTTCCATGCATCATGAGCAAAACTACACTGGAATTAGAGACGTTTCTCCTGACACTCTGCCCTTGAACATTTCTTAATTTCTTTGTTGATTGAGGCGATGACGAATGCTCATCAGGATGATGATTTGTTCCTCTAATGAACCTGATTTATTGAGTTTCTTCTCGTAGCTCATCCACTAATCAAGCAGTCGGGTCCTTAATTCCAAAAGTAACAGAGTTAATGGAAGTAGTGAAGTACTTGCGTGTGTGTGCCTGTGTGTGTGTGTATATATATATATATATATATATATATATATATATATATATATATATATATATATATATATATATATATATATATATATATATATATATATATGGGCAAAGGTGTATCAAGGGTTACGCGTACATCAGAGAAATTTGGAAAATATATACATGCATTTTTACATATATTAACAGGGACTTCTGAATCTAATATGAATGAGTTAATCTGCGGACTTGATAACTCATTAGCAAAGACTATTTTCAAGTTGGTTGAAGCTGTAAATGAGCATTATGGTCACGCGATATTGACACCAATCTTAGAGTGCATTAGAATTAAGGGAGACAAATAACGATTTGCAAATTAAGGTCTAATTAGGCAGACACGAATTCATAAGGTACTAAACAACAAAATAGTTTTATTTCATTATGGGTATGAAACGGTAGATCTTGTTTATGGGTGTGCTTCGAATGGGTACCGACGCACAGTTGTTGCAACGTCCAACCGTGTTGGCGATTCTAATGATGTAACGGAATTTACCACATATTCAAGAAACGGAAAAGCACGTAGAATGGAGGCCACAAACGAGCACACATACAGTCAGGCAACCAGAAATATACGTATAAAAGGAAGCATACAGAATCATAAAAGTGAATAAAAACACACAATGGACCAACCAACCCGTAAAACAATCGCCAAATCCGTTGACATTTCATCGCCTTAATTTTCATAAGGAAAATGGCGACGCTTATGATGAGAGAGAGAGAGAGAGAGAGAGAGAGAGAGAGAGAGAGAGAGAGCATTCCTCCTCTATCAGCGCACAGCCCTTTCCTTGTTATACGCTATAGCGTTTACGATTTAGACGGCAGTAAATCTTACTTAAGAGTCTCGTTGTTGCCGGTAAGTAGGATGAATGGTTTTGCAAATGCCATGAAAATCCCGAATGGATAAAGGATTGAGAATGTAGGATGTTAAGTCCCTCCTCGATTCCTCCTCCTCTCGGGAGGTACTTTGGTTGAGGAAGGGTGTCGCCAACCGTTGCCGATTACTTCGAGCAATGAGACCAGCATGACGCAGCTACGGCAATTCAGGTTATCTTTCCTTTCTCTTAGTTACTAGATTAATGGATGGGAACTTGTGGTTAAACAGTGCGTGAAATGGGAGCGTAACTTTTGATAAAAAGGAGACTTGGTACGTTCTTTCAAGAAATGGTATTTAGTAGGTGACAAAGCCTCAGGAGTTGACGAAAATGGTCCTTACGTCGCCCTACGTGAAGCTAAATTAGTGAAGATTAGGTTGGCTGGTGTCCCTGTAACTTCCTCTCCGTAGCCTCGACGTTGGTTTACGGAATCAAAATGGTCTTGTTCTTGAAGGAGATTTCTACCTTTGATTTGGCACTGTCTCAGGGTTTTTTTTTTTATAATTTTACATATCAGCGTTGATCGCGATAATAATATTGGTTACAATGACAAACAAATTCATGAAAATGAATTGATGATTTTGTTAAACCGAAAAAATCACACATACAACACACGCACAGACGCACAGACACGCGCACACACACACACACACACACACACACACACACACACATATATATATATATATATATATATATATATATATATATATATATATATATATATATATATATATATATATTATATATATATATATATATATATATATATGGGTTCATTGCGGTATCATAAGCGATCGCTCAGCAATCATGGCTTATTTTTTTAAAATACTGAAGCCCTTCCTTCGAAAGTTGTCAAAGATGGTCCTAGAAATGCCACAATAAAACTCGCCCCAGATTATGCAGTTTCCTGTTCATACTCGTTTGCAAAGTCGTGTATCCTGTTCTACCCTCTTCCGTTAGTAAAACTGTATTTCGTTGAAATGTGCGTGACAGCTCTGTTGAAATTGTATGAAAGATCCGTCCCTAATTTGCATGAGAAATCATTTATAGAAGGTAAGCTCATAAATGGGATACGATGAAAACAATCATTCGTAAATGATGAGGACTTTTCGCGTTCATCTCAAAGCAAGTTATTGCAATAAACATTCTTTGGTCAGAGAATAAGTCATGCCTAATGATTATGAATCTCCGCTTTCATTAACAATTCTCATTATACCTTATATTTGCAACTGTTAGATCATGGAGTTTTAGTGCAAGAGGAATGATTTCCAAGGAGATATTCTTACGCATTTTAATCTGGGTAATGCGTATATGTATATATATTTGTATGCATGCTTGTCTGTGCGAGGCATTTGATTTCTACAGAAATGAGAAGGCTCTTAATCGTAAATCATAAGTCTTTATCGTCTGCATATTAAACCAGAGCTATCAGGAACTACATTTCCATAATAAAATCACATTCTAAAAAGAAATCAATGGCGCACCTTTGTCGTTAATAAATAGAGATTGAGAAATTTGTAATGACAAAGGTTTCGACATAAAGGACGTCGTCTTTCTAGCTCGCTATTAATCAACTCGCGTTTAACTTTCTGCCAGGAAGATAATCCAGCAAATATTCCTCAAAACCTATTGAAGAACAAGTAATTTTTCCGTTTCTGCAAAGAGTACATGTATTTCATTTTGGTTTACGAGCATCATAGTTAATTTTTCTTATCAGTTCATATCTATTCATTTATATAAATTGTTTCCTTATCTTGGCATATATAGGAAAAATGTACCAGTAATTATATGTAAATCTTAGTCCAACATTATGGTATTAAAACAGTAACTCCTGTTACTCTAACACTAACTCTTGCCATGTTATGCATTTTTGTTATTACAAATATCTCACTTATGAATTCATTCATGCAAGAATATTTCATATAAATTAAAAACTCAACTTGACAAAAAAAGAAAGTCTACGAGTTGTTGATAAACTAGAACTTTTCCTTAATAATGGCATAAGCTAAACTTTCTTATAAAGTTCATTAACTCGGACAACACTGAAGTTATCAGAATTAAATTTACCTAGATATATCGCTCTAACATGATACTTTAAACCCCCGTTGTAATTCAACGGATTGTTTCCACCCTGAGCTCCTATAACTATTTTATACATTTCATTTTTGTTTTCAAATGAATTTCCCCGATGTTTAATTGTCTCTTTCAGCTTCTATGCGATGATTCTAAGATTCCCCTGTTAAAACCAGTTATCTTTCATTCTGTTGGTTTTAACAATAGCACAAGTTTGAGTTGCTTTATTTCTTCTAAATTTTAACTATCAGGAAAGAAAAATAGAGAACTGGTGGAGGGGTTACCATCAACGTACACATTCCCCCTCACATCTACGAAGATATACGACCCGCAGGCCCGCATAGATCCTACTTGGAATATTATTCATATCACTTAATCTCGCGAAGACTTCACCGGGATATTTCTATATTTAAGACGACAAGGGTGAATTCTCTCTACACACCATGTTATTTGGAGCTATATTCATATGCAAATAAATCAATAAATTATGATCACCTTCAGTTCTCCCTTACCAAGAGATCTCTTAAATAATGATTTGCATTCATGGTATCTCTTTCAATTTGGTGTCTGATAATTTTAGCCTTTCCTTGTTCGCCCTGTCATGGTTGGGAATATTAGCGTGACAAATTGTTCGTGCTTTTTCGTGTTACTGGATTTCGGAGTTACGGTCATGCATGGCAGGTAATTAGTCATGACCCTTAGATGGTACAATTAGCATCGAGAGAAATGAATTTACATTGCAGTATATTATTATTATTATTATTATTATTATTATTATTATTATTATTATTATTATTATTATTATTATTATTATTATTATTATTATTATTCTTTTAAATGACTCTTAATGCTGATAAAAAAAAAATTTGCTTTGGAAATATTCTAATGCTTTTGGAGATACAATATAAAGAAATACTATTTCGGACTCTTAAACATTCAAGTGTCAATTCCAAATAGAATTAACTACAATAAATAAATGTTTAAATGCCATTTTCTGGTACATGAGAGTCCTAATGAAGTAAGTTTACTCGTTCGATAAAGGTTTAAATAACTTAAAAATTGAAATCTACATGTCCCAATACCATCCCTCAGTCAAGGAAAAATGAATGCTAAGACTATCAACATTTTCACATACTCAGCGAGTAAGCTTACAAACTACTTTGTTGTTGTTAGTGTTCTTGTTCCTCTCCTTGTTGAGTGGGTAGGAAAGCCCTATGTTATAGTCTGAAATTATCTGAAAAAGGTGTTTTGCGTCGACTTAAAGATACAGGAATTTTAGGATAGGATATTTATGATAAGGTTATTAGAATGAAAATGTAAACACAAATAATGTGCCTGTTAAACAGTATGCAGCAATTATTTCTAATAAAATATAACATTTATTTTAATTTTCGTTGGTGAAACAAGGTTCTACTTGACCATAGATTTTAGCATGTAATAATTTATTTTGCGTACTGAATTTAGGCAATGTTTCTCTTTGATTGTTTTGTTTTTCCACGTATAACTGAGGATATAAGAACATGTTTAATTTGTGTCCTTTTTATCTGGTCCTTCTTGTTAGTATAAGTAGTACTAAGTATGAGTATTAATTACGAAGATCACGTCACGTTACGTTAGGAATATAATGTTTTTAATTTATGCATACAAAGAAAATCTTGCACACATTCCGAGTAACCTGGAGGTCGCATCACGCTTTGTTATTTTCGAAATAACACAATATCTGATTTCAGGAAATCATTCCAGGCCTGAGTAGAAATGTTGCAGATTTCCATTCTAGTTCCTTGAACATCTTAAAATGATTATTTTCCTATCCTTCCTGGGACACATTTGGTAGAAGTTGCACAATTTATTTGAAAAACTTTCTATGAAAAATG
>NC_087216.1:57052986-57060486 GCF_015104395.2 Macrobrachium nipponense
TATATATATATATATATATATATATATATATATATATATGTGTGTGTGTGTGTGTGTGTGTGTGTGTGTGGTGTGTGTCTGTGTGTGTGTGTGTGTGCGTGTGTGTGTATGATTTTGAAAAGATGGATACGATCCTCCAAGACACTTCCAAATTCGAACGTTTAACAAGGGACCCCACCGAGGTCCCCAGAAAGAAAATATCAAAGATTGTGTCTATGACCAACAATCAGCAAGACCGTAAAATTCACCAAGGTAAAAGGAGACTATGGGTCCGGTTACTGCTACGGGACAATGAAAACCCACAAGGCAGGCAACCCCCTAAGGCCCATCATCTCTCAGATGACATCCCCAACCAATAGGGTAACAAAGGTCCTGAATGATTTGCTGGTACCTTACATATCCGGTGCTTATTCACTGAAGTCAGAGGTGAAGTTCATTGACCTCCTACATGAAAAAGGACCAGAAGACGACATTGCCTCACTCGACGTTGAGAGTTTGTTTACGAATGTTCCCGTCGATTATCCTTGATCGTGTATACAGGTCCGAGAAGGACCTGCTGCCCATTTCCGAAGATGTCCCCCGAGATATGCTGAAGGCTAGCACTACGGAGGCCCCTTTCCTCTCTCATCAGGGGGAATTATTTCGGAAAGTAGACGGAGTCGCCATGGGATCCCCACTAGGGGTCCTTTCTGCAAATAAGCACATGGCCACCGTTGAAGAAAGGACCTTTAGAGAACATCAAAAACCTAAGATTTATGGGCGGTGCATCGACGACATAATCGTCATAATTGAGGACCAGACGATGCCAGAAAACTAGCAGGTGCTCGGAAAAGAAACTCAGTGCTCAATTACACCATGTCCTGGGAAAACAAGAAGAAGGGCAGTTTAAAACGACAGTATATACAAAAGCAACGCATCTTGGCAGTTGCTTGAACGCACTAGGAGAATGCCCGGACTCATACAAAAAGTTTGTCGTGAGTGCGTATGTCAATGGAGCCTTCACACAAAGCTTATCATGGAGAGACATACATAACGAACTCGATCGAATTCGCCAATTGCTGACAAACAACGACTATGCAGATCAAATGATCGAAAAAGCAATAAGAAAGAAAATGGACGAATTTTACCAAGCCAAAACCAAGACGAAAAACGAGGCGAGTTTGATTATTTACCATCGTCTACATTATGGGCCTGCATACAAGGAGGATGGTTGCAAGCTACCTGGAATAGTAAACAGAGGTTTAACCCCAAAAGCCCCTTACCCCAAAATAAGCCTCAGGATTTATAGTAAGCCTAACATTGAAGCCCTAATAATGAAGAACAGCATCGCTCCCGGGCGACCGAAGATGTGCACGAACGTAGTTTATAAATTCATTTGCGAAGAGATGTATCAATCTCACAGCCAAAACTACATCGGGTACACTACAACGATCCTTCGGAGACGTCTGCTGGCTCATAGAAATCGAGGGGCCATTCATCAACATTAAATACATGTTCACGACAGGAAGGCATCTCTACAAGAGCTGATAGAAGGCACCCAGGTCATGCACAGAGAGGATAACTATGGTCGTCTCTTGAGAACCGAAGCGTTGCTATTCAGAAACCCGCCCTGAATATCCACAAGAATCGGACCATATACTTCCCTCCAACAGGAGAAGGAATACTCGAGTCAACAGGGACCAGACAGCAAGCCCCAACCCACCGAGAACATCGCGCCCCTTAGAGGACATAAGAGGACCCTGCCCAACACGAATCTTCAGCCTTTAATCGGCGTTGACCATTTGGACACACACACACACTCAAAGTTAAAATTATGAACAAACATTAGTTTATTTGTACCTTTACACACGCTATAAACATAAATGATTCCTGTATTTATGTATTTGCACTTCTATATCCATTTTTCATTTATGTATGTATTTTTGTATATCTGTATTTAAAACCGACATGTAACATATTAAATTTTAACATACTTTTAAGGAACCACTAGCACATGGTATTATATTTTGAATACTTTTTTAACCACAAGTTTAAGCTTTCACTTTTATTATCATGTATGTTCTTATGTTCTTTGTATCCGAAAAATCACACTCAATGGTTAAGCTGTTAATCCATACCTAAGGGTCATACTTCCCACCCACACGATGAAATAAATAGGCCGAAAGGTCTGATTGTTAGTTAGTAGTCGCTTGACAATGCCATAAGGCGAAACAGCTGTCTCGACATAATTCAATAAATGGAAGAAGGAAGGCTGCGTATTTTTCACCAGAAATTGACGGACGAGAATCGGAAAAAACTTCGCCGGTATGAAGATACCTGCAAGAAACTTTATAGATGCCATTATATATATATATATATATATATATATATATATATAATATATATATTATATATATATATATATATATATATATATGTGTGTGTGTACGTGTGTGTTTGTGTGAGTGTATTCTTTTTCTTTTTCCATTGAAGTTTTACTGAAGTTTTACAGCCAGTTCTTGGCTTCCAGCTCTATGATTTCAGCAGCTCATAGCATGGTGAAGGCACCAGTGCGTATGATTTGACCTTTCTTTTATTTCCGATGACAGCATAGCATTTTCTATCCCCTGCAGCATTTCTTTGATTTTTTAAGATTCCTCTCCTCTTTACATTTTGTTATATATAGAATTTTACCTCATGGTCGTTGTCGTATTCATTTTAACGAAAGAATTCGATTTAGAACTACGAAATGTATTTAATTCTGTTGCATGACGTGTTTTAGCGAAAACCAGCACTTTAAGAAATGGTATATTTTTTCCTATGTTACCTCATGTTTCAATCTCTCGCTTATCAGTAACGAACAGCGTAGGACGTTATTCTAGAGTAACCAAGAACAGTATTTCATTAGTTACACTGTTTTTATTGATTTGATTGCTTTGCTCCTATAGCTGCTACACTAATGTGGAACAAGCAATCACTTTCAATCAGGAACTGAATTATCGCATTTTTTCTGGTTAGTTTCTGACGAAGATAAATTGCATATAGGCTTCGGTATATGTTATGGTGTTTTTAATGAAAATAATTATGGTGACGAAATTGTAATGAACTATCTGGGCAGCCCAAATTGTTTCAATGCAAATTTCTATAAATTGAAATGATACACTTTTACCTTTCCTCTTATTTTCCAAATAAAATTACCGTCGGATTTTTTTTACTTCTTTTTTTTATGTTCATCCAAACTCTCCCTGGAAAAATACCCCAGATTTGTGACACGCCAGCATAAGACACTTTCGTTGCCCTATATTTCTTTGTAAGATAATCCTCAACACCCGTCATTTTACTTCCATGTCATTCAGTGATAAAATACAATTTTTTTCTAACACACCAACGATCCTAACTATACCAGTATCACATATTATGTATGACATGCTTTCTATACAACATGCCATACACTCAAAATTACAAGATTAAAATCCAACAATTTTCACGCAGTTTGCAATTTATAAAAAAATAGATGCACTTCATAACTGACACGTTTTGCATGTCAAGGACCAAATTAGAGGTCTAATTGAAGAAACACGTATACTGATAGATTCTGCATGTCAATGTGTAATCAGTTGATCAAATATTTATAAAAACGATAAGAGGCAATAGTAACGTCATTAAACAATGTTTTATTTCTTTATGTTTATTCTTTGAATTTATGCCAGAGCTGGCATTACCCATGAAATCAAGTTAGTCACAAAAGAAAGCTGCAATATCTCTGCCATGAGGATGTCGATTGATACCAGAGGAGATTTACGTGGCTCTTGGCACACTTAGCGGTCGCATCAAGATCCTTACGAGGTCATAAAAGTGGTCCGGAGCGATCCACGGAACTTCTGTTCCTGTACGCCATTCCTTGCAACACCCACCCATCCCCCAACTACCCCACCACCCACTAACAACCCCTCAGGCAATGTGGCTGCGTAGGATTTGTGGTTTGACCAGCCTCGATGGCTTATGTCACGAGCTAAACAACTCAATTCTAAGGCTGTTTATGGGTCGCATCAGCTGTAAATGAGTTGCAGTCTTCATCTAGAGCTGTTCAGGGATTGTTGAAAGAGGTGATCTCGATTCTATGACTTCAGTTTCTCTCTTACATGGCCACTGTTGCATCGCAAGTGTATGGGATCCTAAGGTATAATGATTTCTTTTTTCCCTTCTCATTCCTTGCATTTTGTGTTACAGAAAATCCAATAATTGAACCATTGATAAATTGAAGCCTTTCCAAAAAAATATACTCATTCACATATTCGTAACGACAAAATTTCATAAAAATTTAGTATAAAGAACCCATCAATAAACAATGATAATCTTTCCAAAATCACGAAACCTAATTTATATTTTGCATTTAAGTATTTGATATATGAAAATTATGTGGCAGGTAAGTGTACCATTAAAAAGGAATGCCTGTATGTAATGTTCTATGGAAACAGCGTACACCCACACAGGTTTTATTAACACATAATGTTCCACAAAAAAATTATTATTTTATAAAAAAAAAATATATATATAAATAAATCCTAGAAATGCGCAGGAATCACCACAGAAATAAAGACGTTATTTCATTGACTGTCAAAATAAGCACTTGGTTCACTCCCACTGAACACAAATATATTACAGTAATATTTAATGTGACTTTTAAGTATAAATATATATATATATATATATATATATATATATATATATATATATATATATATATATATATATATATATATATATATATATATATATATATATATATATCAGTGTGTGTGTGTGTGTGTGTGTTTGTATACGTAATATATATATAATATATATATATAGATATATATATATATATATATATATTATATATATATATATATATATATATATAATATATAATATATTTATTTATTTCCAGCAGGCAGGCAGAGAATCAGGGAATAATAATCATTTTAGGGCGCCAGAAATGAATCATGATCCCACTTCAAATGCGTCAGAAATTCTCATAATTTGCCAAATTCCCACATTTCCCCAGAAACCGGAAAGTCCAAATTCGCTGCTGTTCTGAAATGGCTGGACATCCATCCAAATTGAACCCTAATTCATTGCGGAAACAGCGGATAAATAATTAACATTTTATCGTTGGTTGATCTCCTCTCCTCTTCAGCTCTGTTCTCGGATTTGTATCCGGATAATTGTGGTATTATTCCATCCACCGTTACGGAAATAAGGCCTGACATCGCCAATGTGTCTTGAACGTATTTTTCCCTTTGTGTGTACGCTTGCATAATCAGGTCAATTTTTATAAATTAGCTTTGAATTATATTCTGTTCAATATGTTTAACTCGTCTGTACAAATCAGTTTACGGAATGGTTATTTCTGGTTAATTAAGTAAGTAATTTCCTTTCGCGGATTATTTTTGCAAATCTTTCATTTCCACATCTGATCTAACATTCCTTGTGTGTTTATCTTTATGCCTCCAAGTACAGTCTCCCTGAAGATGCTGCACAATTAGAAGCTAAAATTTTCAAGTAAAGATGCAAAGCAGTGCTACCTTACAACAATATTCCTTTACTTTAATAACTTATTTAATTTCTACATTTATATCTGTTAATTTGCCACTTTTTCTTTGTTTCTTCTTTTCTAATAACTGATCTTTTCATTCTGTATTTTGATTACTCTTACCCTCTATATTTCCTTGAGCTGAAATTAAGGGGTTGCGTGACGTCATCGCTGGTCGAATTTTGATTGACTGAGGGACTTATGATGTCATCTGAGGCCGAATTCTGATCGGCCGACTATTGAGTGACGTCGCGGCTGGTATTATTCAGATTTTCTGCGTCGGGGTTGTCATCGTTGGTGGCGCTATTCTGTTGTGGTATGGTGGTATTTCTCCTTTTGATTGTTGATAAGAGAAAAGTCTCTCGTGTGGTGTTTAAGTAAGTCTCGTGTTCTTGAATGAGGAGGCAAAGTCAGTTGGTCTCCCGATCCTCGTATTTAGGATAATGTTATCGCGGGATATGTATTGGTCGAGACATTCCTCATTCAAGAGCATAGACCTTACTTAAACACCGCTTTTCTCTTACCAACAATCAAAAGGAGAAATGCCACATACCACAACAGGATAGCAACACCAACGATGACAACTTCGACGAAGACAATCAAAATAATACCAGACGTGATGTCACTCAGCAGTCGGCCGATCAGAATTCGTCCTCAGATGACATCATAATTCCCTCAGTCAATTAAAATTCGACTCGCGATGACGTCACGCAACCCGAGATTTGCTAAACCACAGCAAAGAACCATCAGGTCCTGAGACGGAATTGAAGCTGGCCCCCAACGGCCAATGAGAGACCAGCTCTACACGAGTAGCTAGCCAGAATTCGCCGCGCTGAAGACCCCCTGCTGAATCATGTAGCTTGAAAAGAGTTTTCTTATTATTCTCATATGTAATAAAATTTAAACAATTCAAATTTTAAACTAGACTTATTTCTGTACCCTAGAATAAATGTTACACATCATTTGTATGTCCTACTTAAGACACCATTGACATTTAAATTTATATTAACTGACATTCATATCTCAGTCTCTTCCATTCTTATTTACTGTCGTTGTGTGTGACACTAAATCATGGAGGCAACAGCGTGTATCTTTTTTCAGACAATTAATATTCAACAGTGGGATTCGGAACAGTATTGATTCATCTTAAATCTCCAGTACAATATTGTATATTTACCGTCCTCAATTCCATTAACGTTGTCAGTAACTGGAGAACTTATGTAATAAGCCAATTATTTCATGTAGTGAAGTCTACACTCTTTTTATTCAGATATATCCTCTTTCTGTTCTATCTATTTCGAAATAAAATTGCTTTTTGAAAAAAGCCTTGCATATGAGATCAGATACATTATTCACCTTGATGTTAAAACAATTTTCATTTCTTGCTCTAAATTCTATTCCATTATTTGTTTGTCAGATGAATTTACTGTGAAATTTCTAATCAAATAACAGATTTTGATGGACAGAAATAAGTGGGACACTGACTCCAATTTGGAAAAAAAAAAAAAAAAAAAAAAAACAAAAAAAAAAATATATTATATATATATATAGGAATATAATATATATATATATATTATAATATATAGATATATATAGGTATATATATATATATATATATATATAGGATATATATATATATATATATATATATATATCATATATATATATATATATATGTATGAATTTTTATCACATCACCGTGATCATATACATATATAGAGGGCGACTAATGTCCTTTTAATACCCAATGAGCTCTACCTAGGAATTAATATATTTTCATATGTGTTAACCGAAAGTGATTTTTTAGTTGATGATAATTTCGTCTTCTAGTGGGTTCGAACCAGCGCCCAGCAGACAGAGGAGAAGTCAGGATTTCAGCAAGTATATATATATATAGTATATATATATATATATATATAGATATGATATATATATATATATGTATA
>NC_087216.1:57065677-57075677 GCF_015104395.2 Macrobrachium nipponense
CACATTGTTTATGTTGTTCTATTCTTTTTTTCCAGAGAAAAAAAAAGAATAGAACAACATAAACAATGTGTGAGATATGCACAGGGAAATAGTGGTATATAACTATATAACTATTTATGACCATCTCAAAACCAAGCCGCTTCTCCCATTTGGGTGCTTCTCCGTCTTAGTTATCTTACCCTCTCATTATGTAGGGGAAACAGGTCATAGGTACATAAGCACGAACTTTCTCTCAAGACGCTCCCCATGATATGACGTCATTAATTCGTCAGAAGTTAATGCAATTAAACAGAATGTGTGACGTCATATACAACTCATTATCACGCCCATAAAATCTATACAAAACCGGATCCTTGCTTCCGCTCATGCACGGGCATAAGCCGTGGTCTGTCTTGACGGGGCAGCAACCCTCCCAAATCGCGCCACCCCAAATGCTGCATCAACATTTTCGGAGCTCACTTTGTCTCCTTGGGAGCTAACGCTGAATCTATCATTTTAAGACCCTGCTTGTTTTCGTTGGAGTCAAAATGACCATATCTATGATTCAGAGAAATGTTTATCCTCTTCATCATATCCGCTGTTTTCAACCATAGTTAAAAGAAAATTATATAATTATATATATAATATTATATAGATATATATATATATTATATTATATATATACATATATATAATATATATTTATTAGATCTCATATATATATATATATGTATATATATATATATATATTATATATATATATATATATATATATATAATATATATATATATATATATATATATACATATAAATAAATTATATATATATAATATATATATATATATATATATATATATATAGATATATATATATATATATATATATATATAGTATATATATTATATATATAGATATATATTATTAATTATATATATATATATAATATATATACTATATATATATATATTATATATATATATATATATATATATATATATATATAATGATGGTATGTACCCAGAAACATATATTAGTTTCTTGGAAAGGGACCTCAGGTGCGATTAATAGACACAAGAAAAAAACTGTCAACCTCCACCTCTACCTGTCTCTAATTGTCTAATCTCAACCGCCAAATACAGACAGATAGATAGGCAGACAGACACTGTTGAATGTGGTTACGTTCGATCAACAAATTTCCTTTGAAGTTTAATGAGGCTTTAGAATTGCTAAGCGAATCACTAACCACTTTCCGCATGCAAGCCTTTTGAAGTTGTTCACTAAAGGAACAGATGCGGACGGAAAAAAATAATATCTTTGAAACTGACTCAGTCAACAGTCTACTACATTACAAGTATCACAGGCTTCTCCTCAGCTTCTGCCTCGGTTACCTGAAAAGGTGTGACGATGTTTTCTCTCTTCCTTGGTGCTGGTTTTATCCTGTTTAAAATCTGCACTCAGGTCGCTAGAAATTGACCAAATCTCTTAATTTTTCACTCGAGCTACTATCTTCGACAGGTTCCTCTAAAAAAGTCCTGTAAACATTGCGATATACTAGGAAAATGAAACCAGGGAAATAACAGTCTCTTCCTAAGTACTTAGGCGACCACTGCAGACTAATATAGGCGGACTTACGGCAAGGTTTACATATACACATTACTTTCTTCGTAAAATTTAAATTTTCATTCTTTTTCTAGTTGCTATTAGATTAGCACAAAGTCCATGACTAAGTGTCCCTTCTCTGATAGCTGACATATGATTAACGTCGTTTTATAGTCACAGTTTTCATTTTTAAATATTACATGCATATGTTTGTCTGTAAGACCGTGTGCGTGGGCTTATATCTATGAATAATAATTATATAATATATATATATATATAATATATAATATATATACTATATATACATATATATATCTATAGATATATATACTAGATATATCTAATATATAATATATATAGATATATAAATATATATATATATATATATGTATATATATATATATATACATATCATATAAGATATATATATATATATAGTATATATATATATAGCTATATATAGTATATATATACTATATATATGTATATATATATATATATATATATATATATATATAACTATATATTAATATATATATATATCTATATATATATATTATATAATAATCATATATATAAATATATATATATATATAGATTTTTATATATATATTAGGTATAAATATATATATATATATATATATATATATATATATATATATATCTATAAAATAGAATATATATATAGTATTATATATATAATATATAAATATATATGATATATATAGGATATATATAAAATATTTATATATATATTTTATATATATAAAAATAATAATTTATATACATATATATATATAGACTATATATATATATATATATATATATATACTTATAATATATATATATATATATATATATTATATATGTATTAACTGAATCACGAAAGTTAGGAACGTGATAAATCCATAAATAAAGATATATGCCACGAAGGAAAAATAACGAAGGATGATCTGCGAGACCTTTCGACGTTAACGTCCTTTACTGAGCAGAAACTGACATAAATGAGGCAAAAGACAATACAAGAAGATTCGTATAACTGACAGATAGTGATTATAAAGAGATTAGTACCTAGAATCCGACACACCTGGAAGATGAGAAACCTTCCCAAACAAGCATAAACAATGGGTGCAATTAAAGGTGTAAGACAATCATCTCAGATACAAGGACAAGACAATTAAAGAATTATAGGTAACAGCTATCAGAACTTGGTAAACAAAAACCATATTCACAATACATGTCAGACATACATTACAACAAAGATAACTCTAAGGCAACTGATTTTTATTTTAAGTCAGTAATTATATCCTTGAGGTCATTCTTAAACATGTTACAAATACAAGGCCACGACTAACATTGAAATTACAATGAAAAGTAAGTTGTATTAAAGCACATTCTAAAGGATTTCGTGACAAGACATCTCTTGACCTTGCAATTACTGAACTACCAACCCAATTTATTCGGTGGTTGTTTTCACTTAAATGAATGAATATTGCATTAGATGTTTGCCCAGTTTTCTGTAAATGTCAGCAATAGTCGGCCGAGTACCTAGGAACTGCCTGCTATTTATTGGAGGAACCTGATAAAGATGATAGTTTGAATTAGGGGTTCAGAGTTTTAGAGTATCTGTAGCAAGGTGAGTGCAGATTCTAAAAATGGATAAAACCACCACCTAAGGAAGAGAGACAACTAACTTCGTCACACCTTTTCAGGTAACTGAGACGTGAACGAAGGAAAAGCCTGTGATACATGTAATGTAGTAGACTGTTGACTCCGTCAGTTTCAAAGATGGTTTTTTAGTTCTTAACTTCAAAAGTCTGGCATGCGAAAAGTAGTCAGTGATTCATCTAGCAATGCTAAACCCCCGATACACTTCAAAGGAAATGCGCTGATCGATAGCTACTCAGCTACTCTCTCTCTCTCTCTCTCTCTCTCTCTCTCTCTCTCTCTCATGAATCCTAGCACATTCTTTAGATTGTGTACCTGCAGCAAGCTGTACAAAGGACTATTGTTGTCACGTGCAACGAACATATCGTGAGCTGCACTGCAACCAAATTTGTTTTTTTTTTTTTTTTTCATCATGGGATGGAAAACTGAATTTTACAGATCAGTGAGAATCCGCTGTGTTGGTTGTCATGGAGATAATCCACGCTTTGTTTTTCCTTCTATGAACTCGCATTTTGCCCTTCATTTTGCGGTCTTTTGGAAGCTATTTAATGGGTTATTTTTTTTATTTTATTTTTTTCCCGTGTACTGCCGATGTCTGTCATAACTGACATATGGATCTGTAGGTTATGAATATGTATACTTTATTCGTTCACAAATAGTGAAAATATTTGACTGGTTCGATAACAGCGAGCGAAACCCGATATGGCTCAGTAATTCGTCTGTGAAACTATTGAATATTATATCATAAATGGAATAGTTGTATTGCATGCGTCTGGCAAAAAGAATCGAATAATGGTTTATTGGGACAATATTTCTGGGTTTATAAACGCTTTGATGTGCTCTCTCTAAAAATACTAGAAAAGCTGTTTTCTTTGATATATCAATGATGTCTGTAATAAATCTTAGTTTTATTTTTATTAAAAAATGATTTTGTAAAGGATTTTACAGGAGACTTATTGGCACTTGTTTCATTTGCATATGATGAAGCCAAATACAAATAAAAATAAGGGGAAATGCTGCTAACATCAGTACAGAAGTACATTATGCATTGCAGTAATAAATAGACATCTTAATTATGCATTCATCTTTGGTGAGAAGCCGTCATCTGGGAATGCTGATGTACCATTATACTAGATAAATTCACGTCCCAGCCTTCTTCCCCTCGTAGGATTTTAGCAAGATATCGCTCACTACGGTGGATGTACCTTCTGGTTTAATTAAAACCAAAGTAACATGAAGATAAATCTCTGTTGTCATTACTCTGTTCCTACAGTAATTATCAGTTACAATTCCGACAATAACCACAAGTACGGTCATTTTAGAGAACCAAATCACTTGATATCACACTAAAATTATATTTCCTTTTGTCAACAGATAAGATATAAATGCTGACTTCGAGTCGTCGGAGCTGGTCGCAAACCAACCAATCTAATATTTTTCAATTTACTTATTCTTTCATATTTAGTTTGCTTTAGGCCTAATGAAGTTATTATATATATATATATATATATATATATATATATATATATATATATATATATATATATATATTACCACAGCCCCCTAAATCGATTTTTACCCCCTAAAAATTAGATGACTACATTTGTGGTCATTGGGCTCTTAAGGGGTTACCTTTTGCTAAATTTATCCTTATTACCTATAATTTGTTGGTAAAATGAAAAAAATATTACTTGCAGCTTTTAAATTGATATAATCCAATAATGCAAGATAAAAATTCTTTATTATTATCAAAACAATTCTATATTAGCAAAGCTAAGGAAAATTACTTCTCATGACATTTCTGAAATAGTTTTAAATGGAATTCTTTCTTGCACTTTTACACTGAATTCTGCTATAACAAATAAAGCATAATAATAGTTTTGCATTAAAGAAACAAAGGACCTCTATATTAGTAAAGCAAAGATAAATTATTTTTCATGATACTTATGAAAACAAATTTTCAAATGCAATGACTTCTTACACTTCTTTGCATTGGATTCTGCAGTTTTTCTTACAAAGAACAAATTTCGAACTGGGTACTTCTCTGGATGGTGATTGACATTGTCCGTTCTGAGGTCAACTGGGAATAGAAAATGATGATCAGGTAATGATCCTTCCCTCGGCCTCGGATTTGACCTATCAATCATCACATTCACCAAACTTCTTCGGAAATCATTTTTTTTATCCCACTGTCGCGCATAGCTGATAGGGTCGCCAGTTGAATACAATTGCAATGTTCACTGCATTTATTAATAGATTCCAGTACCATTTTTTCCCTTGAATTCTTGGCCTCAAATCTAATAATGACCTGTCCATGAGGTCATCTCCTCCCATTGCTTTTATATAATATGCAATAACATGTGGCTGCGAAATCATGACATGTCCTTTCTTCTTTTTCATAGCGATTTACTTGTTTTACCGGTTCTGTTCCACAATCATTGCTACACAATGTGACTCCAGAAATTACCACTCCATCTCACTATTTCTACATTTCCATCAGATCTAAAATCATTTGTGCCCCTTAAGCTCTTCTTCATTTCAGCGACACTTTTCACTGGCATCCTTTCAAAAAAATGTCTCTTATAGTTCCAGTTTGCACTATACCTGAGCTCTTTCAAGTCTGAAAAGAGGTCATAGGATGTGAAAAAATGACCAAAAAAAAAACTATATGGTGAGAAGCCAGGCTATCACAAATTTGTAGACAGTCCATTACAACATGTATTCCAAGTTTGGTATCCTTGCAGTGATTTTCATTTCTTCCTTTATAAATAGAAACTTTATATGGCATTCCACATGGACTTGCAAAACCCAGCATTTGCAGCCAAATCTAATTGGTTTTCCTCTAATATAATGTTTACATAAATGCCTTCCATAATAAGGTACCATGGACTCATCAATGCTTAGATTTCATGTAATACACTGAGCATGAGCAAAGATTTCTTCAAAACTTCGTTTAAAGGAGTAACTTTAACCATTGTGTTTGACCCAACAAGACTGATCATCTGCATATGCAAGAATCGGTTTTATCTGCTGAAAACGATTTCGACTTTTGGTTTCTGAAATGAACGACAAGATAATTTAGGTGCTCTACGCCAATAGTCTCTCTCACTTGCTCGAATGTTGTAACCAGACAGAAGTAAAATTTTCAGAAGTTGTTCATGTTATTTAGCTGTTAATTGAATCCTGGTATAATTTTTTCTCTTGTAGCATACAGATTGTCTCACATACCAAATGTTTCAACATTTTGCTGAAAACCTTTTCAAAAATAACTCATTCAGATGCACCAGCAAGCTCTGGACATTTTTCTAAAAGAACTTGTTTGCACCTTTTTCTTTGTGACAAGTAAGATGAGGCTGTAGGATAATATGGTCATGTTTTCCATTTTGGTAGATCTCTCCTCTCCTTTTTTTTTTTTACCTGGGGCATTGGTTAGTAGGGCCTATTTTCCTCCTTCAACCTCACCACCAATGTATTATTAAAAATGACACTCTTTTTCAACAATAACCAATTATCAGCTTTTCATTACATAACACGACGGAGCACATTCGCATATGTAACACACCACTATTAAGGGTCAAAACTGTTTTGTTTGTATGACAAAAATCTTAGCTTAGTCCTACTCTAGACCTATAACCATGAAACAAATGCAGATAGCATTACTTCTATAGATACCTGACAGTTAATACTCAACAAAGAGAGAAAGAGAGAGCGGAGGTGGGGGACCTTACCTTACAGACCTTACATCTTGTTCGGGTTGCCCCAGGTCCCTCAGTGAGCACCTCTAGTGTCTACCAGAGAGTTGCTAGTACATCTTCCGGTATATTTTGCATCTTCCAATCTTGGATGGTCTGGGATGCAGTTTAGATATTTGTCGAGCTTATTCTTAAACACACTACGCTCACTCTGATATATTCCTCAGATGAGCTGGCAACGCATTGAATAGAGCTGCATTATCGATGCTGGTGCGTAGTGGATTAATGACCTGTGTGTGCTTTCCTTATTTTTCCTGGTATAAATTTTTGGGCACTATTAATCTACCTCTGCTTGCTCTTTCTGATATTTTTAGTTCCATGATATTTTCTGCTATTCCTTCTATCTTGTTCCATGCTGAATTATCATGTAGCGTTCTCTTCTCCTTTCTAGACTATTATATTTTAAGAATTGTAGTCTTTCCCAGTAGTCTAGGTCCGTTAAACTTTCTCTATTCTAGCTGTAAATGACCTTTGTACACTCTCTATTTGTGGGCAATATCCTTTTGATAGTGTGGGTACCATTACATATTGCAATATTCAAGTGCGGAATGGACTACGAACATATGTTTTTTTATACAGCATAATCATGGTGTTCAGCTTTTCTTGTTTTGAAGTGCCGTAACAACATTTCCCATTTTTTGCTTTACATTTGCCAACAGAGTTGCTATTTGATCATTGCATAACATGTTCCTATTCATCATCACACCAAGGTCTTTAACTGCTTCCTTATTTGTGATGGTCTCATTATTAGGTCCCTTATATGCATATAGCTTTCTTTCTCTGTCTCCATAATTTATTGATTCAAATTTATCAGAGTTAAATACCATCCTATTTACCTCTGCCCAATCATATACTTTGTTAAGGTCTCTTTGTAGAGCGTTCCTATCTTCATCACAAGTAATTTCTCTACTTATTCTTGTGTCATCCTGCGAAACTACTCACTACCGAATCTTTAACATTATTGTCTATGTCTTCAATCATAATAACAAACAGTATTGCAGCTAACACCGTACCTTGCGGCACACCGGATATTACCTTGGCTTCATCCGATTTCTCGTCGTTTTGCAATAACTATCTGTTTTCTGTTGTGTAAAAAATTCTTTTAACCATCTTCCTACTTTATCCACGATATTGTGTTTTTCTAATTTTCCTTCGCTAATATATTATGGTCTTACTTTATCAAAAGCTTTTGCAAAGTCTAAATAAACCACATCGGTTTTCATTTCCGCTTTTCATATTTTGAATATGTTTTTCACGGTGGACTAACAGTTGGGTTTGTGTACTTTTCCGGGTACGAAAACCCACCATGTTTTTTTTGTCCTTTATTTTTTTAAAAACAAATTATTTTTTATTAAAAAAAATGTTTCATAATATTTTTCTTCATTACCCTTTCATACACTTTCATAATATGTGATGTTAGACTCACAGGCCTATAATTACTTGCCTCTAGTCTTGATCCACTTTTGCAGTAGGGGTAATATATGCTAATTTGTGCTCATCATATATCTGCCTGTATCTACACTTTGTCTTAATAATATTGCAAGTGGCTTTGCGATAGAATGAACTACTTTCTTTAACAAAATAGCAGGAATTCCATCAGGCCCTGCAGCAGCTCCATTTTTAATTTCATTAATAGCCTGCACAATATCAGCTTCATTAATATCTATGTCAGTTAAAATATTCACTATTTTTTTTTTTTCATCCCTTACTTCTATATCATTATCTTCATTATCTATTCTAGGGTGAATTCTCTCTTATATCGTTCTGCCAGTATGTTGCAAATTTCCTTTTTTCATTCGTTAATCTCCCTTCAATTCTCAGAGGGCCTATTTCTATTCTTCTTTTATTCATCTTCTTCGCATATGAGTATAATAGTTTGGGGTTTTGCTTGATATTTAATAGGGTTTTTTCTTCCAAGTCCCGTTTTTCATTTTCTTTTGATTGTATAATCTTTTGTTTCGCATTTTTGCTATCTTACTTTTTAGTCTATAACTTTCCATGCATTTTTTTCTTTTGCAAGACCTTTTTTTCCACTTTCTGATTTTCTGGAACAAGATCCTTCTGTCTCTTGGTATGCATGAATGATGTTTACTTTTCTTCTTCGGTATATATTTTTCCACTATTATCTCCAATATTTTATATAATATCTCCGTATTTACCCTTATGTCATCACTTACGAAAATGTTATCCCAATCTTTGTTTGTTTAATTCTTCATTAATTTCTGACCATTTTATATTTTTACTGTAGAAGTTGTATTTTCCATATCCTTCCCACTTTTTCATTTCTTGCTTATCTCTATTTTCACTTGCTTTGGAATGAACTGTTAATTCTATGACATTATGGTCTGTAAATACTCGCTTATAAACTATTATTTCTTTAACATAATTCATCTCGTTCACAAATACTAGTCTAAAGTATTTTCCTTTCTTGTTGGCAGGTGATTTATTTGTTGAATGTTGTATTCTAGTAGCATATCTAATAGCTTTTCAAATTGCCTCTTATCTTCTGCACTACTATTTACTCTCTTTTCTTTTTTTTTTTTTTTTTTTTTTTTTTTTATATGATAAGTACAACCACAATCTCCTATTCGTTCTTTTCCATTCTACGAAAGGAAAGTTGAAGTCACCAGATAGGAGAATAGTCCAGCCTTGTGATTTCTACATATATCATCAATTTTTTCAATTATTATGTCAAACTCTTTAGTATTAGGAGGTCTATATATTACTATGTTCATCAATTTTTCAGATTCAAATTCTACCGCTATTAGTTCACATTCTGAGTTACTATATTTCTCATATATTTTTCCTTGTTTTTTGTCTTTCCCATATATTGCGGTTCCCCTTGATTCCTATTTTTTCTATCTGATCTATAAGTTTGGAACCCTTTTATTTGATCATCATTCCCAGTCTCTTGGGAATACCAGGTTTCACTTATATTCATTATATCTATTTTCTTTTCATTTTGGGTTAGTTCTTCTAAGTACTCTATTTTTTCTTTTTG
>NC_087216.1:57080677-57105677 GCF_015104395.2 Macrobrachium nipponense
TCAAATAACTGACTCCTTTTTTTTTTTTTTTTTATTCCGCAATTTTTTTTTCTTTTTATAGCCTGTAACTTTTTTTTAAACGAGCGCCATTTTCTTTGGAAGCTTTAATTTCAAAGTAATGGTCCTTGTAGGCTTGCTTCTATTTTATTACGGTTAATCTTCTAAATAGTAATAATAATAATAATAACAACCCAGTCGAATTGGAGGACTGTGATAGAGCAAAAAAAAAAAAAAAAGAAAAAAAAATAATAATAATATCTACAGGGTTTAAAAGTACAATATGAATGCAATTTTAATGAAATCCTTATGATTCGTGATTCGATATGAAATCTTATCCGTAGCTTTCTTTCTTCAGAAGGATCCGAATCCCGCATCCATGGGAATAATCGTATAGAATAGGACTGGCCTCAGGATCAGTCCTGATGTTGACATGTACGGTGGAAGGAGAGAGCAAGGCTAACGAAAATTACTATGGGAAAAATAAACGATTTTGGCAAAGGAGATGGCAAGAGGGAGCAAAGAAGACTGAGGACAAGTGACACTGACACGGTTGAAGCCTCAGTCTTGATTTATTCAAGACAGTGGCTTAAGACTGTATTTTGTGATAGTCTACCTATTTGGTGAGGTATTTTTAACAATAATACTTTTACGTTTTGTTAGCTGAATTCTCTTTCTCTCTCTCTCTCACTCTTTCTCTCTCTCTCTCTCTCTCTCATAAGATTTAAAAACGAAACAGAAGACAGTACTTCGTGTTTACCTGAAGGAATAGCATTGTACTATCCATGTTGAGCAGCTGCTTGGTGGTTTCGGCGCATAACTTGAATTGTTCAGTGATGTTTTCAACAGTTTAAACTTGACAAAATTTGGAACGACTAGATAGTGGGGTGCTGTACCCTGGCGGTGAGGCCGGGTGCCATTGCCCCAGACGACGTGACTGTACCCTAAAGTAACAGTTATCTAACACCGTGTGTTTTTTTTGCCGAGCTAACGCTCGAACCTTTTTTCCTTTTCTTGTTATTTCCTATGTTGTTGTACCGGCCCCAACTGTCAGAACTTAAGAATTCACAATTCAATGTTTACCGTAAAACACCAACCCAGCGGTAGATTTCCCGGATGTAATTTTCACCTTACCATATTCAGCAACGATTTGAAAATGGCTTGGTCTTGTTAGTGAGGTAGTCAATTGAGTAAGGAAAGACCCTCTCTCCTTCACCCCTCTTTACCCCCCTCGTGCTAATAAATTGGTCCGTCAGATGTTAAGCTCTTATGTGGGATTCTGCAATCGGTGAAAAAATGCTTACAGACAACAGACGAGAGACCAAAACTACTGTTTTTTTTATAGTAAGATGTCGCTGAAGGAGCAGTACTGCAGGAATCCGAGTTGAGTTTCGCCTTTTCTTTCTTTTTAACATATGGCTCTAATTCCCTGTATTTGCTAGGTAGAAGAGCCCCATACTGATATCAAATTTAGCTGATGGTAGTGGATGGACAAAATGTTTGGCTTTAAGGCGCAGAATGATCGAGAAAGCGGAGACGAGGAGTTGAGAGTTATCTTGGTTGATCACATGGACGCTGATGCAAAGACCCAGAGAAACGCATCAAAAAGAGCAGGAGGAAGATCGTAAGCAATGATTTTCACTTTTATTCCTCCAACGTTTTGTAATGATCTAATTTTATCTTCAAGTTTCTATGAAAATATATAAAAAATCGTAAATCAGCTCAATGAGTTCAAAATGCAGTCAATTAGAAACAAGTTTAATATCATTATATCCGTAATTTAATTCAAACCTAACTGACCTGAAGTCGCATTGTCAAGGCTAGCAAAAATTTTGCGAACATCAGTGTGACAAAATCCTAAATCGGAAATATTTATATCAACAGTATTTTTGTCAGTAAAATCACTTAAAAATAAACACCACATTCACAGACAGACAGACACATGCAATCAAGGGAGTTCATACGAAAGAAAGACAAAAACCAGCTTCCATTCATTAAGAACAAGTGAGGAAACCAGTTGCCAGTGCCTAGCTATAAACAATAGTACTTAAGAATTCAGAGTATCGAACACTGGGGAGATCTTTTTGTTATTATAGATACCAAGATGATTAGGTCGCTGTTGTTGTGTACTCGACCTGCGACAATAAATCCCTGCTTTCTACATAAATCTTATGAATTTCTGAATAGATTTCCAATTCCCGGAATATCTCGTTGGTAAATTCGATGGATACCATTTTTATCAAACTACAGTCGCTTGGCAAACGCAATTCACAATTCCCAGGGAGTTTTAATGTCTGCACGTAAAAGAATAATGTACGAGAACGTGCTCTGATTTATAATTACTAAACTATTGAAAGAAATGAAAAGAAGATGCTATTTCTGATATGAAAAAAATACCTTCCACATTATCTTTAAGACATCGAAATATCATTCCTTAATGATGCGAAGAAAGTATGCTCAACGTATCCTAAAAATTACATCCATTCTTTAAATATTTACCTCCTGGAGTTAAAATAGCCAACAGAGAAAGGAATAATTCTGTCCATTTCTGGCCCGCATGTAGTTTTTTTTACGATAACGTTGGAAGGTGACAGACAAATTGGGCAGCGGGGAAGATGAACACTTTTTAATGACCCCCCACTTGGAAGGGGGCGAAGAAAATGAAGTTATCTCAACTGATGAAGGGTAAAATTGCACGTTAGCGAAAGGATGTTGAAGTAGAAACGTAGAGTACTAAGGAAGAAATAGTGGAATACGAGGATTTAATTCTGTTTCAGTGATCTGGTAATTATGTGTATGGAAAAATAACATATCATTTTAGACATAATGCTAGACCGGATTAGCTATTGTATGGGAATAATACAAAAAAAATCTAGGTTATCAAGATAGGAAAAAAAATTGCATTTCACACACTGTACACTAACAGTGGTCACAGGCCAGAGATATATATGTATGTATGTATGTAGTATGTGTTTATGTATGTATATATATATATATATATATATATATATATATATATATATATATATATATATATATATATATATATATATATATGCGTTTGTATGTACGTACGTATGTATATATGTATGTATGTATATATATACTATATATATATATATATATATATATATATATATATATATATATATATATATATATATATATATTTATTTATTTATATATATGCGTGTGTGTGTGTGTGTGTGTGTGTGTATGTGTACATGTAATTTACGATATATCCTATTTAGATTCCGTTTTATAAACTAAAAACATAAGACATTGCTCGCCTGTCAAAAAACTGAATGTAGCAAATAGATCCCAAAGATTTATTAAATTTTAATAGCAATCAGTGATAAACAATATATTATTTTTTTGTTTGTTATATTGGTTGGCTTTAAAGGCTCTCACTTTTATGAAAAAAAAATTAGTAGTGTAGTTCTTTACTGAAGGACATGTAGAAATATATTTTTTCTTTTGTTCACCAACTTCAAAACTCCTAGGATTTTCCTTAGCTACAAATTGACGTAATTCTCAAAGAAACGAAACTGATCCTGGTTAATTAAAATCAACCGGATGGTCTTCCGTGATAAGAAATTGCTCTGACTTCCAGCGTATGGAGGATGAATTAATAGCAATTACCTCTGGCTCAGGGGATGATTAGCTCAAGCCAAGTTCTATTTTTAGAAGTTATAAAGGTTCCAGGCTCGAATTACTAACATAATGATAGCATCGCAAGTTTACTATGTTTGTGTGTTTCGGTGAATAAAATCCAGTACGGCTTATTATGTTGTAGAAAGGCCGGAAAATAATGAATCGATACTGTTGTTTGAAGAATAAATTCCAAGATCAGAACATTGTCACAAATATTGCAAAAAGGTAAGGCATAAAGATCAATGCCCAGATATGTTTGTTTGTAGCTGTGTGCATTTGTGACTATAATTTCTAGGGAACTCTAAAAGTTACTTATGCAAGATCATCGGTCTGGGTTTCGCAATATATATGATTAATTTTTCTTGTGTACACCACTTATGTTCTCTTTCTTTTCCCCAATTCTGGCTTTCACCACCAATTTTAATTATTTCGATTAGGTGAAAGTAATATGTTGATAAAACTGTCCAGTTTGCTAGACATTTCGTCTTGGCTACAACTAAAATGTTGTATAGTTTATCTACTGCTGCTGTGGAATCTCCTGTTCTCCAAATATTTAAGGAACAAATTCATTCCTCCTCTCGCCTGACGTTTCCTAAATTTCATGTTTATGGGTTTGGTTTTCTATTCCTAAGTATTTATGTATTTATTTACTTTTCCTGTAAGTTATCTTTTTTCTGCAGTCTGATTTTCATTAGGAGACCTCTTGGGTTGATACTATGTTAGCTTTGTCTAAAAGGATTTTCATAGAACTAAATTCTCCCATTTTTCATATTTCATAGGTCCATGAATTTAGGTATTTTAGACACTTCATTTCTTTTTGTGCCTTTGCATTAATCATTGCTACGCTTAAAATTAAATAAATGAGAAGGAAAAACTATTTTGAACCTCTTTTTTGCTAACATATGGCGCAAAAAAAAAAATAAAAAAAAAAAAAAAAATCATCTTGAATCTAGTCTTAAAATGAAAGTACGAGTTTTTTTTTAGTTTTTCGCCCATAAGAAATTTAGCAATTTTTTTTCGCTTCCTTCCTACCTATTTTCACGGGAAATCATACGGTGAACATTTTCTGTCAAAAACTAAGTAGCCTTCGATTGGTCACCTAGAAAGAACCCTGATTCTATTCACTCTTTGTTACAAGGCTTTTGATCCTTATACGTCTGATAAAAATGGAGGGATTTTGAGAATCCTTTGATTGATGGAAACCATTCCCAACAATTCGTTGAATTTCTGGATTTTTTTTTCTAGCGTTGGGCTTCAGTTTTGACTGTTTTAATTCTCAGAGCTTAAGGTTTTTATTATCCACACTCTACCAAGAAATAAAGTAATTACTGAGTTTGTTTTCATACTCAAACATGCTAAAGGACAGAATGATGCATATTGGCAATTGTAAGCTTAATTGCCTTGGAATAGATCTATGGTAAATATGAAAACTGGCTACGATGTTTCTAAGTTAATTACCCTCTTACGCCGATTGGACGTATTAAACGTCAAGTCAAAAATGTCTCCCTGTATGCCGATTGGACGTACCATACGTCGACTCAAAAAGTTTTTTTTTTTTTTTTTTTTTTTTTTAAATTGCGCGGAAAAATACTTATAGGCCTACCAGCCGAAAACTTTTGAATCACGCGCCTTTGGTGATGCTGGGGGGAGTTCACGGATTCGAGGTGTTAATTTTTTTTGTTTCAAAAGCGTGACCCAAGTGCGCATGCGCGGAATCCTTCCTTCTCGCTCCAGCCAGCATCATCGTAGCATCATCCGTCAGCGATCTTTTGCCACAATCGTGTTTGACTGAGCTTGTGCGAGACTTTGAACATTTGTGTTGGTACAGAACGTTCATAGAGATGTCTGACCGTCGTATGACACGCGAAACGCAACGCGTTTTACCCGTCGGAAGGGATCGTGTTAGAAGAGTTTTGGACTTGGATGCTGGCGAAGGAACCAGCACCCAACCTGACCTCGCTCCTCAACGCCGTTCTGTGCGACCACGTGTCGATGAAAGTGCTTCGAATGTGTCCCTCATTTGCCGTTAGTAACCCCAAGGAAGCATCGTGCCGTCCTTAGGGGTATTCTTAGGAATTTGGGAGGGCTCAAAAACCAAGGGACATTGACGATTATTTATCGGAGCTCGATCGAGAGCATTTGGCAAGTCCCTCATTTTGATGGCGGTTGGTCATCCAGAATGACGAGGGACATTACTCCCGATCATAGTGATGACGAGGATTATTTGCCCCCAATGTCCGTTCGAGGGTCACATCCCGAAAGTGAACTAGAATTTAGTAGTTTTAGTGCTTATGAGGGGGAAATCTGAGGAGGGGGGTAGGACGATGATTTAGGATCAAGTTTTGTTGGCGATGATGATGGGGATACAGAAAGCGAAGGCTTGAGTGAGGGAGATGGGCCAGTGAGGGGGGTTTCGTGTGGGAAATCGTGCCCGCGCTCGTGTCCCCGCGCGGCGCGCGTGCGCGCAGGGGCCAAACCGTAGAAAAAGGGCGGATAGTCGTGGCTAGCCTAGGGTCGTCCGAGAGCGACGATTTGGGTGGACAGAGGACCCCACACCACCTACCATGCATCCATTTACGGCAAATCCTGGGCTCACCGTACCTGTTCCCCTGATGCTCTGGTTTTGTTCAGCTTTTCCTTACGCGGGAATTGCTGGAGTACCTGGTAGCAGAGACGGCGGACTACGCCAGGTATTGCCGTGATGAACTATGCACGACATTATCATATCACTGGCGAGGCTGCAACCTCCCTGACATGGCGCATTTTTTGGGGCTCCACGTTTTTTTTTGATTGATTCCTGCTGCCGCGTCAGGATGTATTGGAGGCGTAATTTTCTTATAAGTACGCCCAATGTGCCGGCATTATGCCCCGTGATACTTTTCCTGGCGTTGGACAGATATTTCAACGCCTTCAACCGAAGGGCCATACCCCAGGAATAACTCTGATCGCCTCATTTTAGTGCGCCCAGTGTTGGAATATATTCGTGAACGCTGTAAAACTCTCGTGATTCCTGGAAAGAACCTTTCTTTAGATGAGGGGATGATGCCTTACAGGACGTCTAAGCATCAAAGTGTATAACCCCAAGAAGCCGAAGAAATATGGCGTGAAATTTTTTTTTTTTTTTTTTTTTTTATTACCGAGGCCAACGCTGGCTACGTCGTGGACTTTTCGGTGTATTCCGGGGTCTTCTCCACGATGCGTGGAAACTGTTTTCGGGTCTTGTTTGGATCGTTTCCGCAACCAGGGATACCACCTGTTTATGGATAATTATTATAACTCGGTATCCCTGGCCCAGGAACTGTATGATGCAGGTGTTCACGTCAGTGGTACCCTTCTTGGTTGGTGCGTGGGGCCCCGAATTCCCTCAAGAGGTACGCTAGCCATCAGCAACATCTTGGCAAGAGAGAGACCACAGTGGCGGCGGAAGGGAGCTGTCCTTCGTCATAATGTTGGAAGGGTGTCCGACTCGTCCCCATGATTACGACGAGCCATGAACCTGTCCAAGAGGAGATCGTGCAAGCGGAAGAAGACGCGTCGACAGGGCCGAGTTGTGTATGACAGTTTCGTGTAGAGCGCCCTAACCGTCATTGGGCACTACAATAGGCACATGGGAGGAGTTGATCTCTTTGATCAACTCATCCAATATTATCCCTTCGCCAGGAGAACCAGGAGATGGACCCAAAAGCTCCTGAAATACATTTCTGCAGTTGGCCCTCCAAAATGCCTACGTACTCTACTGTGGGTACTACGGTCCCCGATCTACGGAGGATGAGCCACTTACAGTTCCTCGAGGCAGCCGGGGAAGCCCTCATCAACTTTGATCCCAATGAGTGGGCCTTCCATGTCTGGCCCCCTGCCCCGAGCTGTAGATCTACCCATAGAGGAAAGGGCAGACCTTCGGGGGGTGCCAACTTGGTCCCCGGGGGGGTCCCCCCCCCCCATCCTTCTGCCACCGCCCCTGCTGCCGACGCGGCTGCTGACGCCCCCCTGCTGCTGCCGCCCCTGCTGCCGACGCCCCTGCTGCTGACGCCCCCCTGTGCGCCCCCCCCTGCTGCCCGAAAGCCCCTGCTGCTGACGCTGCTGCTTGCCGCCGCCCCCTGCTGACGCCCCCCCCACGCCCCTTCTCGTCGGGTAGTGGACCCTCCGTGTCGGCTGATGCCAGGGGATCACACACTGGATCTCCCTAGAGGGCGCAGGCAGAAACGGTGCCGGGTGTGCCATATGAATGGCAGAAGGAGAGACACCCGGTTCTTCTGTCGCACCTGCAAGATAGCTCTATGCAGGTCGGGGAGCGTGACCGCAAATACAACAGTGCGGTCTTCTATTGGAGTGCGACTCAGCGGCGCACAGAACCGCGCCCTATCCCAGCGGCCGTAAGGGCGCGCGTCTCCCTCCTCCACCTGTACCTCGTCATGTCGAGAGGAAAAAAATGCAAGACTCTTCAATGGAGGAGGGAGAAAACAAGAATAGAACGAAGAGTCAGGATTAGGAGTGAGTATTCTGCATTTGTTTTATATTTATTTTTTTATTTATTTTCAAGTTTTTATGTCTCAGTATCTATGCATGAATACGATATTTCATTGTATGCAAAAAGAAAAGTGTCACCTGCATTCCTTTTATTTATGTATTCGTACCAGAATCGGAAAATGTAATAAATAAAGAAACACATACATATATATATATATATATATATATATATATATATATATATATATATATATATATATATATATATTATATATATATATATATATATATATATATATATATATATATATATATATATATATATATATATATATATATATATATATATATATATATATATATATATATATATATATATATATATATATATATATATATATATATGATATATATATATATATATATATATATATATATATATATATATATATATATATATATATATATATATATATATATATATATATATATATATATATATCTTTAATTTTTTTTTATGTTGGTATTTTTGGGTAAGCAAAATACATAACAGTCTAGTAATCTTCATTTATTTATCTTCATTTTGAAATAAATTTGAAGTCTCTAGAACAATATTGTGATTTATGGTGAATTTTTGAAAAAAATATCTTTCTTCCCTCCGCGCGCCGCTTCGCGGGCCGCAAAATCTCCGAAATGCGTAGATCGTTATCCTAATATTTGCTCCTTTTCATATTAGCCGTTTTATAGAGTTTTATATATCAAAATGTGCGCAAATTCATGAAAAATACAACAAAAAATAATTAAAGGTTGTAGCTTTTCTCATATCTGGAATATCTGCATATAAATTACGATAATTGGATAAAAAAACTACGTACGTCAACTTTGATGCAATCGAAAAGGTCAAAAAAACGCAATTGTAAGCTAAGTCTCTTACGACCTAATAATATTCATTTATATATATTCATTTTGAAACAAATTTGAAGTCTCTAGAACAATATTGTGATTTATGGTGAATTTTTGAAAAAAATATCTTTCTTCCCTCCGCGCGCCGCTTCGCGGCCGAAAATCTCCGAAAGGCGTAGATCGCATTATCCTAATATTTGCTCCTTTTCATATTAGCCGTTTTATACAGTTTCATATATCAAAATGTGCGTAAATTCATGAAAAATACAACAAAAAATAATTAAAGGTTGTAGCTTTTCTCATTTCTTGAATACCTGCATATAAATTACAATAATTGGAAAAAAACTACGTGCGGTCAACTTTGATGCAATGGAATGGTCGAAAAACGTAATTGTAAGCTAAATCTCTTACGACCTAATAATATTCATTTATTTATCTTAATTTCGAAACAAATTTGAAGTCTCTAGAACAATATTGTGATTTATGGTGAATTTCTGAAAAAAATATCTTTCTTCTTCCCTCCGCGCGCCGCTTCGCGGCCGAAAATCTCCGAAATGCGTAGATCGCATTATCCTAATATTTGCTCCTTTTCATATTAGCCGTTTTATAGAGTTTCATATATCAAAATGTGCGCAAATTTATTGCAAATAACAAACAAAAAATAATTAAAGGTTGTAGCTTTTCTCATTTCTGGAACATCTGCATATAAATTACGATAATTGGAAAAAAACTACGTACGGTCAAATTTGACGCAATAGAAATGGTCGAAAAACGTAATTGTAAGCTAAATCTCTTTACGGTCTAGTAATATTCATTTATTTATCTTCATTTGAAACAAATTTGAAGTCTCTAGAACAATATTGTGATTTATGGTGAATTTCCGAAAAAAATATCTTTCTTCCCTCCGCGCACCCGCTTCGCGGCCGAAAATCTCCGAAATGCGTAGATCGCATTATCCTAATATTTGCTCCTTTTTTAATATTAGCCGTTTTATAGAGTTTCATATATCATAATGTGCGCAAATTCATGAAGAATACAAAAAAAAATTATTAAAGGTTGTAGCTTTTTCTCATATCTGAAATATCTGCATATAAATTACGATAATTGGAAAAAAAACTACGTACGGTCAACTTTGATGCAATCGAAATGGTCCAAAAACGTAATTGTAAGCTAAATCTCTTACGACCTAGTATATTCATTTATATATCTTTCATTTTGAAACAAATTTGAAGTCTCTAGAACAATATTGTGGTTTATGGTGAATTTCTGAAAAAAATATCTTTCTTCCCTCCGCGCGCCGCTTCGCGGCCGAAAATCTCCGAAATGCGTAGATCGCATTATCCTAATATTTGCTCCTTTTCATATTATCCGTTTTATACAGTTTCATATATCGAAATGTGCGTAAATTCATGAAAAATACAACAAAAAATAATTAAAGGTTGTAGCTTTTCTCATTTCTGAAATATCTGCATATAAATTACGATAATTGGAAAAAATACTACGTACGGTCAACTTTGACGCAATTGAAATGGTCAAAAAACGTAATTGTAAGCTAAATCTCTTACGGCGTAGTAATATTCCTTTATTTATCTTCATTTTGAAACAAATTTGAAGTCTCTAGAACAATATTGTGATTTATGGTGAATTTCTGAAAAAATATCTTTCTTCCCTCCGCGCGCCGCTTCGCGGCCGAAAATCTCCGAAATGCGTAAATCGCATTATCCTAATATTTGCTCCTTTTCATATTAGCCGTTTTATAGAGTTTCATATATCAAAATGTGCGCAAATTTATGAAAAATACAACAAAAAATAATTAAAGGTTGTAGCTGTTTCCATTTCCGAAATATGTGCATATAAAAAAATATATATAAAAATAAAAACGACATTCGGTCAACTTCAACTCGTCCGAAATGGTCAAAATCTGCAATTTAATCTAAAACTCTTGCAGTATCATAATATTCAATCATTTGTCTTAATTTTGAAACAAATTGGAAGTCTCTAGACAATATTGTGATTTACAGTGAATTTTTTGAATAAAAAGATATTTTTTTGGCGTCCGCTCATTACGAATTCGTACATCATTTTGTGATAATATTTTTCCGGTGTTGCTTTTATTGTTTTACAATGTATTATATATCAAAATGATTGCAATTTAGTGTACAATACAACGCAAAAAAAGTAACTGGTTAGCTTTGACCCGTTTCTGCACAGCGTGATTTTGAATACAATTATGTATGAATTTTTTTTTTTTGCTACCATATATCGCATTATTTACATATGATAAATGATATTATTTTTCATTTCTGATGGTTGCCTTCTAAACTTCAGGCAATGACAAAAAAAGGAGCCAGAAATGAACTCTTAATCTTCAAAAGTACTTGCGCTGTAATTTTTTGAAAAAAATTATTTTTTCCACTTCTGCGCTCACTCCAAACCGGGCCCGGCATACGGGAGACGTTTTGATTTTTAGGGCTTCGGCGTAAGAGGGTTAAGTTTTTGCCATATATAAATCAGTTGATTAGAGGATCACTCGTTTTGATAGGCAACTGACTAATCAGTACACAACACACACACAAACACACACACACTCAAACATTTGTTTAGCTTCTATGATACAGAGACGCATTAGACATTCATTCTTCTAAATATAAAAATGTGGCGTCTGCTTCGTCAGTAGGAGTATAAAGATGTTCGACCTGTCCTGAAATGAGACTAAGCAGCTGAAGCACAGAAGAATACAAAAATTGAAAACCTCGGCGTATTACTCCAAAATGTACTTCTACACGAACCGTGAGGCTTAAATGACTTTAGCAAACTGAATAAGACATATGAAGCTTCAAATGGCGTCTTGTCCTGAAAGAGAGTACCGCTCCTCCCCAGAATCTCCCTCGGCAACATGTTCATTCACTTGCGTCGTTCCTCCTTCGTACTAAGATGTACGTTAATCTGGAAGTCAGAGTTTCCAATTTAACTGTCGAGCGCGGGCTGTTATCTAGACCCTGCAACGGGTGTGAGAGAGTAACCAATATTGCTTCCATTCAAGTAACCCTCTCTCTCTCTCTCTCTCTCTCTCTCTCTCTCTCTCTCTCTCTCTCTCTCTCTCTCTCTCAATTCCATATGACGATTGCAGTTGTGAAAGGGAGAGTGCATAAGGGAAATGGATAAGTATTATCATTCGGGGAGCTATGTATTTAGAGGTGTAAGCTTATGATACCTAAACAATCACACACATATGTATATACATACTTTCATACACAAACACACACAAATATATATATATATATATATATATATATATATATATATATATATATATATATATATATATATATACATACATACATACATACATACTATACATACATACATACATACATTCATACATAGTACCCAATAGCCTGATTCTTTTGTGCATATACTTTAAATCAATAATCAATTCAGCCGCACAATCCAATTTTACAGAAGCTTCCTAAAATATCTTGAGATAGTTTCTGATTCATAATATTCCTCCTGTAAGGATAATAATTTCTCTGGAAAGCAATTGTGGCCTTATTCAATAACTAATCCAGAAGGAGGTCCCAAACAAGTGGACCATAGAATACTGCATACATACTGTAAAGTGTAAATTTCCTTGTGTCATCTTCAAATATGGTCTGAATGTCCAGCTGTCTATGGTTCTAATCTCTGGTGCCTTCAAATCATAGGATTAATACCGTTGCCGAAGTCCTTTTTCTTTTACTGTTAATTCTTTGAGTAGTCAGCTGAAAATCTTAATGGAAGGAATCAACAGACTGTAACCACAAAGAGGCTGCAAAGGGAAATCAGCTTGTAGAGAGAGACAAGTTATAGGAAAAGGTGATAATTATACAGATATTAGGAGCTGAAAATAAATACGATAAACCTGAATTCATTAGACGTCAGTAGAGATTAGGAATGAATTGCTCCTCTCTTAAATATTTGGTATATGAAGACTCCACAAAAGCTCTAAGCAAAACTGGAGGAACATTTTATGCCATTCTCACCGACTACGTTGTGGAGTCTCGATGACATATGTGGGGTGATTTAATTACGTCTTCTGAGAGATAAACATCACTCAGTATTGACCTTATTTGAAAATGCCTGACAACTCTGAAAATGGATGAAAGAAACGTTGAATGGTATACACATCTTGCCTCCTCTTTCATGACCAACATTTAAAACCCTAAAAGAGTGATTTTTCAGTCTATTTTGAGCACTTTTAAATTTAATGTTTAGAACTTGTGCACTGAGATTTCTAAAAAAAATGTTTAAAATTCCCCCCATCTGTTATTTCAGAAAAAGGACGTTTGAATGAACGTATTTATGTGAGATCATGTTTTGAGGTCTAATGGACTGCAGCAGTTTTACCTTTGAATTATTCCGTGTAAAGATTCTCATATATTAGGGGATGGAACCGGCCGTTATTACAGTCAGTGTTTGCTACTAGAAGCTATTGATGAAAATTAAGATGAAAGGTTTGAAGAATATGCATAGGAAGAAATGTTATTTTATCGGATTTAATTTCATAATAGAGAGAAATCTCTCTCTGTCTCTCTCTCTCTCTCTCTCTCTCTCTCTCTCTCTCTCTTGACATTCATTCATATGAATCTTCCTCTAAATTTCATAAGGACTGTCAATTACGTTTTGTAATTGTTTTCTGTAATATTTCATGTAGTGTTACGATAATTCATCACTATGACATTTCATGTATTAACAATCACACCTTTTTTTTAGCTTTTCACATACGTCCTATACTTCTGAATATATCCAGTTTGAGCCCGTTCTCTCTCAGTCTTTGGGAAAAATTAATAATTTATTATATCAAGTTTTACCCTCTTTCTAGCACTCGTTACTTTTAGCATAAGTATCCCGTGCGTGTATTCTTTTATAATGATTTATTCACCAAATGGCTTGAAGCATCCTTGTCCAAAAGGATGCGCTGAAAAAAGTTCAGTCATTTTCCTTGAATGTATTATTTAAACGTTTTATATAACTTTTATTAGGTTTTCTGCAACCAACGTTTTTTCCAAGTTCTTTTCAAAGCGAACAGAAACTGTTTTCAGGGAGTCTCTAAACCTTGATGAATAACTCGTGCCGTCAATCATGAGGTGAAGAACTGGCACACCAACAGTTAGGTATGCAAAGCGATCACTTTCGTTCTAAATATTTTTTCTACTTCTCAGGGCAATACGTTTATCTGACATCTCAATAAAGGCACAGCTAAACAATATAAATTTTAGTATTTAATGCATCATTTCTTTAAATTATTTGTTGCCTTGTATTTCTACACAGGATGCATTCAAATTTCGGTTTACTATTTCCCAAACGCTGGTAAAAATAATTTTGTAATATATCATTTGATGACCTAGAGGACAAAATCAATTCTAAAAGAGAAAGCTTTTCCTCTTGAGAGAAATGAGAGAGACATTTGTGTAGTCATCCATAAACGCCGAGTGTATTAATCAACGTTCGCCAATTTTGGTAGAAAACAAAATATAATGTCCAAGTTCCGAAGCCACAAGTGAGGAATGATGTTACGCTAAGATTAATGACTGACGGCTGAAGCGAATGTACGAAATATAAGGAATAAAGCAAGATATGTGAAGGAATTCCCTCAGGAAGATGAATAACGACGAAAACCTGTAAAATGAAAGTGCAAGTAAAAGTATTTGGCAGATACGTTATTCATGATTGTGCCACGTCATTCCTAAGCCACCCCAGGTAAGGAGACGTTCAGTTTTATTACGCAGTTAGGTCCTGCGAAAACAATTTTGAAAACATCAGATTGAAATATAATACAAAAACAGATTGAATATAAATAGAAATAAAAAATGCTATAATATAGATATATTATTATATATAATAATATGATTATAATAGTAATATATTTATAGATATATATATATTATAAGTATATTTATTTGCTATTGAATGGAACAATAGAGAAATTACTAATATATAATATGAGATGATATCAAGAATAAATATACTAGATAAAAAAAAATATATATATATATATATATATATTATATATATATATGCATATCGATCTGTTTTTTATTTTTTTTATATTGCATCTGCTGTTGTTTTCAAATTGTTTGCAGATATATATAAGATATATATATATAGATTATATATATATATATATTATTATATATATATATCAAGATATTAATATATGTGGTGTTGTTGTGTTGTTGTTGTGTGTGTGTGTGTGGTGTCCATTGGGATATTCCTCCTTGGTCGTACACCGACAAAAGACCCATTACGGTGAGATCATTTGTATGTAGCAGTCTGTACCGAGAAGTTCCATCTCTCTTCTCTCTCTCTCTATCTCTCTCTCTTCTGTCATTTTTACCTATTCTTATTCTAATGTGGTATAAACTGAATGAATGATATTCAAATTTATTTATTATTATATTTCTGGTAGCCATTTTGGTGGTATTCCTGTGGGAAAGTGAGAGTGGGGGCCAAATTTTTCGACGCCCCCTGATCTCCCCATGGGTGGGGGACATTTTTGTCCTCTGGGGTCAACGGTAACTCACAATATTTTTCAAATCGGCTAATAATTAATCGATTGGGTGAATGATTTTTGGATGGCTATTAGGGGTTTTTTGAAGATTGCTAGAACTCCATTGGTGACGCAATTGAGGTAGACTGGGAAGCAAATTATCAGTCCATTTTCAGCGTACGATTGACCTGTGGACACCCAGAACGGAAAACGGTACCGAATACGGTATGCATCGACGAAGTTTGGTTTTCCAATCTTACAAACCTGGTCATGGTAATACCTCTTTTTCAGGGTTTTTCAAGTAATTGAAAAAGTTGAATGCACGCAGTTGTTTTTTCTTAACAACCTTTAGTTTTGGGGAAAAAAAGCCATCCAGACAACGTAAAAGAAAAGGTTATTTATTTTATTATGGTTTGAAAAATAACCAGATCAACATTATGTAAATTAAAGTGTTTGACAATTCACGCCACCTATTCAACTATGTCAAATACTGAGCTAGAAGTGTCTACGTTTAATAAACCTAGTAACCCTCATATTATCAAATGTAAATGCTTTGCCGTACCATGAAAAATAAACCCATGAACAGACCAGACTAGAATAATAAAGCATCCAGGTTGTGACAAGTACAAATGACCGGAACATGGGAATACCACCAAATAATAATTGCATGATGTCAACTACAATATGGGTTGCACCACGTTATGGCTGATAACATTCACTAGAAAATAATACAAACTGGTTTAACAGAGACACTGGAACCTATTGTTAATAGCGCAGTTATTGACCTTTCGTCAGAAAAACCCAGCTCCTGTTTTTTTTTCTTTGCCAGCATTTTATTTGTTTAATTATTCGCGACCTGATGCCAGTTCATCCATATGCCTGTGGCTATATGGTGTTTGCCACTGTAATCAGGGTTCCTCGCAAGTGGAAGGTATGCGGGATCTGAGACGTCTTGGGAATTCAGCATTCATGGGTCTCGATCGCAAAGTCCCATTTCTGGGACGGCCAGTTATCAGCAACATGTGGTACCGGTGGAAATTTCCGTCACTGTGTTGTGTACAGAAGTTTTCTTTCTAGAAGCTTTGTTCGGTTATAGCCGGATTCTAGGTGTGGCAAGGAAGTATTCATGCGTTAGATAGTATTTTGGTCATTTTGACAATGTTCGGCTAAGTGTGGAAAGATTTTGTTAAGGGGACTTTTCATATTCGCTTTTGATGAGCCGGTCCAGAAAGATTTGGCTAGAATACCTCTAGGACCGGGATTCGCTTAAGCACCAGAGCCATTGGAACAATGATTTAACTTTCAGTTGCTATTTATTTTTTGTGATTTATTTTAAACTTTTTTTTGAAGCAGTGCTGATGTGAACTGAGTGAATTCTAGTCTTTAATGGGTGATGGTTCATTTCCCTACAGATGTTTCGGTTGGAACCGCAATCAGTCATGGCATATAGCCACCTAGAACTGAAATGGTACGAAATAGATTTGAAAAAGTTTATTTTTGGAGACCATGAAAGTAATGCAGGAATTGTAATGTGACTTTGCGGGATGGTGGGAGGGAAATGGAATCCCCCACACAATATGGTGTTATTTACTCCTGAATAATCCGCAGTCTTTAATGCAATTGGTCGAGCTCAGACTTTTTTTTTCGCATCATTCGAGATGAACGTTAAAGTGAAGTCAAGACTTACAATGGAAATATTATGAAGTCATAACAAGTAATTTTTTACATTCTGAGTGAGGCTTCACTTTTAGAACTTTACGTTCGTTGCAAGGTGAAACCAAAAAAATGTGTTTGCAATTAAGAACATCAAACTAAGGCGATCGAAGGGGCATTTATCGTTTTCCCAGAAAAGGCCTATTGTGGCGTCTCGAGGTGGTTGGGATGATGCACCAGGTAATCTTTGGTTCTCACGCGCAATTCAATCAGGACAGCTTTTCGGCGGTCTTAAATTTGCATAAACTGACTGTCCTCTGTTCTGTTTCCTGGTGCATTTATGAAGTATCGTTAGCGTGAGAGTCCTATACGGTACATTTGCGGTTTTAGTTATTACATATGTCGTTTTAGTCTCCTTATATTTATTATTACATTTGTGGCTTTAGTTTCTTTCTTGTATTTTCCATTATTGCATTGAACATTTTTTTTGTGGCTTTTAGTTTCTTGTTAGTTTTCATTATTGCACTTGTAGCCTTTATTTTTCGATATTTTCATTATTAAATTGTTATCCGAGATTTGAGTTTAGTTTCTCTCTCATCTCGCTCTCTCTCTCTAAATACCAGAGCGGGCAGAATCAATAAGTGAATTAACGGTTAATAATAAGAAAACTCGTGTCTCTCTCTCTCCTCTCTCCTCTCTATAACGCATGCCTGTTCCTGTCTGTCTGGTCCCTGTTTTGCCTGTTCTAAATAAGCAAACAAATGCCTTTGCGGGTATCATATGAAGATTTATTTATTCTCTCAGAATTTCTATTTGGTCCAGCTCCTGTCTGTTCAATTAAATAACTAGTATTTTTGAAATTTTTGGGGGGGGGGGGGAGGGCCATAATAATAGAAAGACTTACATCCCCGTCTTCTAATTAAACCACCAAATCTTCAAGTTTAGATAAAACAGCCATATATTTCTTCAACATCATTTCTTTCTTCTTTTTATATTCATAGAGTCTCTTGAGTAGGTAGTGGAGTCTCTGCACGCACCATAACAAATATTACAAATGATTTTTTTTTCTAGTCTATTTCGGTCCGCTTTTGAGCGATGCCCTGTTTGCATAAGTTATTTTTTGGGTTTTCGGCTTTACAAAGAAATGTATAAATCGTGTTTTTTTTTTTTTTTTTTTTTGGTTTTTTTTTTTTTTTTTTTTTTTTTTTTTTTTTTTGGTAAACGTCTACTTTGTATCTAACTATAGAATATAGAACTTTTTACTTGAAAACACTCAGCCACCATGGAAAAATAAAGAAAAAAAAAATTAGGTTACACTAAATAAGAATGTCTATTTTTCATCCTCTGCTGTTTGTAAGACGCCGAGTCCAAAGGTTCACACCAGGGCAATTTCCATTCTTTTAAAAAGGTTCTTATTTGCACTTTGGGCGGGAAATCAAGTTGGGAATAAGGATGACTCCCATCCAAAGAAAATAAAAACCCCCCCCCTTTTTGGTTTTTTTCTTTTCCTCTCGGTTTGGTTTTTTTCCATCACCCATCGCGAGTTGTTTTATATTTTCGAGCTTCATAACTTGCATTCTTGAAAAACCATGCAAGGTAAAGAATGAGTATTAATATTGTAAACAAAGAAGATAAATAAGTTAAAAAATATATACCGTATGTCCCTGTTCCTTTTATTGTCCCGTGTTTTTATTTTTAGCCTTTTGTGCCTATTTTGGGCCTACTTTTTCTTCCTCCTGCACCATGGTGGCCTTTTGGCTTTTATTTGAGCGAATTGAAAAATCAACATAAGAAACCCTTTCGAATAAAAATATTTTTATTCCCTTTCCCACACAAATGGTGCCCAAGATTAATTTCTCTTTCTCTTCGCTGCCAAAAGAATTTTGTTTCGACTTTTTTTTTTTTTTTTTTTTTTTTTTTTTATTCATTTTAATTTCTTCCCAGCCTAACCTTATTTTATTTGGGGGTGAGCGCAAATATAGTCCTTACCTTTCATAAAGCGTTTATTAACTCGTCCAACTTTTCCTCCATTTTTTAAAAATTTAGTTACGGGGTTATATAAATGCTAATTTAAAAATACATCTTTGCTAAATAAATCATTTGGTTTTAAGTTTTAATAAAGTCGACAGCAAGTTTATTTTCCTAGTTTACGATATTGATTTATTATTGGCAACGATTGCGTACATTTTACACAACACTACACACATACACACACACACACACACACCCGACACACACACATATAAATATATATATTATAATATATATATATAATATATAATATATATATATATTAATATATATATATTTATATAATATATATAATATTATATATAATAGATATATAACAAATAATATTATATATAGAGTATATATTATATATTATAATTATATTAAATCCGATATAGATATATTATATATAGTATATATCTTAAAAGCACAACTAATGGGGTTGTTTAAACCTTAGCTCTTGCCAGTTAGAGAACAAATGTAAAACGCTGGATTCCTTTTGAAGATACTGGAAATGGAAAAACAACAGGATAGCTTAAGCCAGTGCATCCTTGTTTGTGGTCAGTGACACACTTCCAAAGATCACGAGTTTTTCATAACATATAACATGCATGCCTCTTGGTGTGCCAATTCGGTGGGTGTGTGTGGTGGGTGTTCGTAACGGGCAGAAATGACATATTATCTGAAAAACAGTTTGCAAGAAAGGGGGGACTCAATGATTTTTGATTGATAGGAAGTGTGGAATACGCTATAGAAGAAGTTGTTGTTCAGATCCATCGACCAAGGTTACCTGTAAAAGAGAATCTACCTTTGAAAAGGTTTTAACATTTGAAGTGACAATTAACTTGAGTCCTAGAGAAAGGGTAAGTGAAGTTGTGGTCACACATTCTTAATTGACGAACTTTAAATATTTTAGTGATACCATAATTATTGGTCTCTTTATTTCAGATGGGATTCGCAAGTCACCTATGTGGTGGGTTATTTCTCTGGCGACCTGAGTTTGACTATTAATAAACTATTAATGTTTGACACTTAGGGTAGAGGGGGGGGGGAAGAGGGGGAACTTACTTAAATATGAATTTTGAGAAGGAGATATTGAATAAGTTTAACAGTTCTTTTTGAGTCAGTAGTTTAATTAAGTTTTATTCCATTTTCAATGTTAGGTAATTTTGCGAAATAAAAAGTATATTTTTCTAACCACCCGAGAATTTGTTTATCTTAGCCAAGTTTGGACTTTCAGGGCAGCCAAATCTCCAGAAGAGGGCATGTTCCAATGAAACAATAGTAAGGTTATGTTGCCAATTAGATATTTTGTTTCATTTTTGTTTAAATGGGTGTCCTTTTTGGGGACAAAAACCGTTTAGGGATTTTCCCTGTTAGACACACACACACGCACCACAAAACAAACACACACACCCACACACCCACACACACCACACCTACACATATATATATATATAATATATATATATAATATATATAATATATATATATAGTTATATATTATATATATATTATATATATAATATACCATATTATATTATAATAGATATATATATATATATATATATATATATATATATCTATATATTATTATATATAGATACTATAATAATGAATGGAAGATTAAGAGCTGGAACAACGATTAAGAAATTCCCCCCCCCCCCCACCAAATTTTTCTTTAATCCCTACATCCTGCGTTTTCGTGGACAACACGCCACATCTTCAGGGATATTCTAGACAAAAATAAAACAAATTAAATATTTAGCCTAGAACTTGGAGCTGATTACAAAACAAAAACCAATAGTTTGAAAAGGCCTGAAACAATTTCAATGGCAAAAAATTACAACTCACAGACTTAAATTACATGCCACATTTGACTAAAACTGAGAGTAGAAATACAAAACAATTATGAATAACGGAAATAACATTTCGATATCTCAGCAGAATTACATATATACATATAGAGAACTCCAACACGCACAGTCAAAGTAAAAACTCATATATTAAAAACTACAGTTAAAAAACAGCTCCACACAAATTAACCAACCTTTTTATTATCAAAGATAAAAACATACTACCCCGTAAGAAACACCGTCAGAGTACACAAAGAAAGTCAGAAGGTGGTTGTTGTCGAGTTCCTTTGTTTGGCCAATAATTTTAAATCTTCGTATTTGATTGTACTTTTAAAGTTAATAGTGAGATGCCTCATATAAGAAGTTTCTGGGTTAGATAGCTTACACCCAGCTCTATAACTAATGCCCCGATGAGAATCGGTCCTGACCCTGAGAAGAAGCCGGATAGATCCCACATATTTTCCCAGATTACAAGTGTATTCATAAACGACACCCGACGTCATCAAAGTGCGGAACCGATCTTTAAACTTGAAGAGCGAGCCAATGGTTTTCGGATTCTTAGGTATAAGGTTTAGATTTAAAACTCCGAAATGTCTGTGTACAATCTTAGTAAAATCTCTTCGAAAATTATCATTGAATAGATACGGGAAACTGGCATAAACAAGGAGCTTGGGGACCTTAAAACATATAGGAAGTTGAGAAAATTTTTTTCTATAGAAAATCTTAGAAGGAAAGCAGTTATTAGAGAAGTACTGTAGGAGAAATGTGATAAGACAAAGGACGGTAAAGTAAGGTATATATAGAATTAAGTTTAAACTAAGAAAACAGAAAAAAATAGAAGTTGGAACCGAGGCCAATAAATGTTTTCTTTCTAAGAATTTAAGTACTAAAACAATATTTTTCCGTAGAAAGCAGAATATCTAAGAAGGGTAATTTTGAACTGTGTTCTTTTTCCATTGTAAAATTAATGTTATTGTGGTAATTATTAGCAAAATATAGGAACCGGTTTGAATAGGATAAAAGTGTCGTTCACTTTTCGAACAGATTTCACTAAGATTGTACACAGACATTTTGGAGCCGTAAATTTAAGGCTTTATACCTAAGAATCCAAAGACCTCTGGCTCGCTTTTCAAGTTTAAAGATCGACTCTGCCCTTTGATAACGTCGAGTGTCGTTAATAAATACACTTGTCCCAGATGTAATCTAGGAAAACATATAGGATCTACCCGGCGTCTTCTCAGGGTCAGAGCCGATTCTCATAGGGGCGTTAGTTATAGAACTGGGCGTAAGCCATCTGACTCAGAAACTTCTTATATAAGGAATCACACTATTAAATGTAAAACTACAATCAAATACGAAGATTTTAAAATTAATGGTCAAACAAAGGAACACAACAAACTGCAGATTTTGGAAACTCTAAACATCAAATTACGAGTTCCAACTCTGAACAACCATTCCCCTGTTGTCCCTTTGTTTTTACCCTTAACTTTCTGTCATTCTTTGTCTCTTGATGGTGTTTACTTTTAGTATGTTTTTATCTTTGATACTGAAAGGTTGGTTAAGTGTGGAGCTGTTTTTAACTGAAGTATATGAATATATGAGTTTTACTTTTGACTGTGCATGTTGAAGTCCTTTGTATATATATATATATATTATACATATATATATATATTATATATATATATATTTATATATATATATATATATATATATATAATATATTTTTATATATATATATATAAAAATATTTATATATATATATATGATATATTGTATATATATATATTGATATAGATTGATATATATTATATATGTGTGTGTGTGTATGTGTGTTGTGTGTGTGTTCTTTTCGTTATTTATAATTGTTTTGTACTTCTACTTTCAGTTTTAGTGAAGTGCATGTAATTTAAGTCTGTGAGTTGTAATTTTATGTTAAAATATATTTTATTGTTTCAGAAAATCCCTGAAGATGTGGCGATATTTTCACGAAACGTAGGATGTAGGATTTTTAAAGCGAAATGTGAATCTTTATCGTGTTCCTGCCCTTAATCTTCATTATATATATATATATATATATATATATATATATATATATATATATATATATATATATATATATATATATATATATATATATATATATATATATATATATATATATATATAATGTTTTTTTTTTTTTTTTTTTTTTTTTTTTTCCTCACAAACATTAAGCCGTAAATATTGTTTAATATTCAATTCACTTCATGACAAACATAGTCAAGGCCGACAAATGTGTAATAATAATAATAATAATAATAATAATAATAATAATAATAATAATAATAATAATAATAATAATAAGAAGAAGAAGAAGAAGAAGAAGAAGAAGAAGAAGAAGAAAGTGGGTGAAAATTCGTAAACTGAAAGGTTTCTCAAACTGGATTGCTGCCACACAGCTCAGAACCTGAAAGCGGAGATCAGCTTACGGCATCTTTTCATCGCAGGAACTTCAAGTCGAACAGTCTTTTCATTCCTGTTTTCCACAGTCATCCTAAGCCACCATTACCAAGAATTCATATCAGCGACAACATAAAATAGAGAACACCGCTGGAAGATGAAGGCTGAGATCGTTTAAGATTTAAATATCCTTCTACAGATGTGTCTGACATGTTTAAAAAAATTATGTGGGGTCAGTTGTCTTCACGCAAGATTTCTGGTCTTGGGAGTTTAGGGTTAAATCCGATTTGACCTATGACCTTTGACTTACATACACACGATTCGCCTTATTCATTAAAATGCGGAAACATTCAGTCTGTTTTGAGAAAGGCTTGTTATACACGCTAGGAAATCATGCATGGTGTCTCTAATTCAGGTTAGGTTGCGTAATTCTAGGCTAAAATGGGTCCGCGTAGTTGTACATATAGAAATAGTGGCACACATTCTAAGTGCAACTGGATTTAAATACTGAACTTTCCTTAAGGTAAACGTCAGTGCTGTGTATGTGCTATGTGTCTGTGGCTCATGAATGTACATCAGTTCGTTAGGGATGGCATTACTGAACTGAGTATGGTAGCAAACATCCAATAGTATTGCCTACAGTGAATCACATGAGGTGCGCTGAAGGGACCCGACGGGGATGTAGTATATTTTTAAGGCTTACGTGGGTCAGCACAAGATTAAGTGGAACTAATGAGGAATATGTTTATCTACAATGATTAAGAAATACGGAGTTCTGTTCAATCAAAGGAATACGTTTAAAACACTCCCTATAACTTCTCTATGTGATAAAGAAACATTTTCGAAAATATTTCAGGAAAGCGTGAAGCAATGATGCTTTCACATTCACACACAATTCAAACCGAATATTCATCACATTTGCGTTTTTCTGGCTTTCAGATTTAGCCAAGTTTTATATGATACGGACGTCAACTTTAAAGAAAGACATACGTGAAAGGAAAACTCATGGATTACGAGATTTGGGCCTGGTTTTCATTTCAAAGCCAAAATGGATTATCGAAGCTGCGGCATTTGGTTTCGGAGTCAAGTCCCTTATCAACGTTTGAGAACATTTCTCTGAATTCCCTTTTGTTGAGCAGAGCAGTCAAAGTCTAGTTATTAGAAGAGAGAGAGAGAGAGAGAGAGAGAGAGAGAGAGAGAGAGAGAGAGAGTTATGCTCAAGCTACAGTGAATGTCATATTAAACGATGTTTGTGGCTTTACTTGTGAATACAAAATATAAAATGGGCAGAAAATTCATAAGCAGTTAAGTTTTTATTTTTATTTTGTTTATTTATTCATTTTTTTCCCTGGTGCAAAATATTATTTCAAAATTGCTTTTGCACTTCTTAAATAATATCCCCATGTAATTTGGCATGTGTTGTCATTCTCTGTTTTTAAAATTTGTAAACGATGATGTTGTCATATGAAATTCTCGCTTCCGTTTATAATGT
>NC_087216.1:57110677-57111946 GCF_015104395.2 Macrobrachium nipponense
ATATATATATATATATATATATATATATATATGTGTGTGTGTGTGTGTGTGTGTGTGTGTGTGAAATGGATACAATAACAGGGAAGACCCACCTAAATACCAGTTAGGACACTACTTTATTGGGACATGGTTCGAGTAGTCCTCTCACTCATGTTCAACCTACAAATAAAAATGTTGACGACATTGCAATTCATAGTACAAAATTCATAATAATGCAGAAAAATAATTATAAAAATGATAAGAATATGTTTAAAATTATGGCTAATTGAAAAAACACTAAAATCTGGATAATCAAAATTAATAAACAAAATATAATATAATAAATACAATATTTAAGTTACAAAAACGGATGGTACAAAGGAACAATTTATACACTAGTGAATATACGCAAACTAAGGGTGAGTTTACATTGGGCTTCACCTCACACTGCATACGTAAGACTCATCACTAACTCTTCCCAAATTCTTGTTAGGCCCACCTACAGGACTGCTCATCCAGACTCATCAAGCCTAGCTTGATGGCTGAAGCCTGACCACTCTGTCTGCCGACGACTCAGCTGCCATCCAGTGCACTATTCTACTGTCTTGCCAATGGATGAAAAGAAGAGATCCGTTTTTTGATAGAGTATTATCAGCATTATCCATGTTTATGGAATGTAAAATTAAAATCATATTAGAATTAAAATGAACGTGACGCCGCAATGAAAAAGCTAAGGGAAAAGACGGTTTTGAATAACGAGAAAATTACAGGAGATGGAATAGAAAATCCACACGCTATGTGGCCGGCACAGGCGAGAATAGAAAAAAAGAACAGTAATAAAAAGAATGAGATTATGATATGATGGGATAAAAATTGCTTTTATAAGAACCATTTTGATGTTATAGATTAATCATTTTTTTCAATTATGTGATCTTTATTTCCTTTTAATGAAAAGTTATCGGTTGATTTTGCAATCATACGACTTGTCGTTGCCATGATATTTCCCTTCCATTATTGAAGTATTTTTCAGAAAATAGCCAGTTCTCCAGAAAGCTCTTCGAAGATACTTCCAGAACTTCCTTTGTTCCTTCGCTGTGGAAGCCAATCATTTGTCAATTTCCTTCTTTTCTTATCAAAATTGCGCATTTGATGATACATTTGTGCTACAAAAACGGCAACACAGGCAAATTCTTCATCGTCACTGCTCATTGCGGCTGTATCAATACCTGCTGTGCAGCATGTTACATCACCCAGGTGGGCGGGTATATGCTGGCAGAGGTGACGTATGAA
>NC_087216.1:57117446-57127446 GCF_015104395.2 Macrobrachium nipponense
CACCAGGGAAAAAACTAAATAAACAAATAAACAAAATAAAAATAAAAACTTAACTGCTTATGAATTTTCTGCCCATTCTATATTTTGTATTCACAAGTAAAGCCACAAACATCGTTTAATATGACATTCACTGTAGCTTGAGCATAACTCTCTCTCTCTCTCTCTCTCTCTCTCTCTCTCTCTCTCTCTCTCTCTCTCTCTCTCTCTCTAATAACTAGACTTTGACTGCTCTGCTCACAAAGGGAATTCAGAGAAATGTTTCTCAAACGTTGATAAGGGACTTGACTCCGAAACCAAATGCCGCAGCTTCGATAATCCATTTTGGCTTTGAAATGAAAACCAGGCCCAAATCTCGTAATCCATGAGTTTTCCTTTCACGTATGTCTTTCTTTAAAGTTGACGTCCGTATCATATAAAACTTGGCTAAATCTGAAAGCCAGAAAAACGCAAATGTGATGAATATTCGGTTTGAATTGTGTGTGAATGTGAAAGCATCATTGCTTCACGCTTTCCTGAAATATTTTCGAAAATGTTTCTTTATCACATAGAGAAGTTATAGGGAGTGTTTTAAACGTATTCCTTTGATTGAACAGAACTCCGTATTTCTTAATCATTGTAGATAAACATATTCCTCATTAGTTCCACTTAATCTTGTGCTGACCCACGTGCGCCTTAAAAATATACTACATCCCCGTAGGGTCCCGTCAGCGCACCTCATGTGATTCACTGTAGGCAATACTATTGGGTGTTTGCTGCCATATTCAGTTCATTAATGCCATCCCTAACGAATTGATGTACAATCATGAGCCACAGACACATAGCACATGCACAGCACTGACGTTTACCTTAAGGAAAGTTCAGTATTTAAATCCAGTTGCACTTAGAATGTGTGCCACTATTTCTATATGTACAACTACGCGGACCCATTTTAGCCTAGAATTACGCCACCTAACCTGAATTAGAGACACCATGCATGATTTCCTAGCGTGTATAACAGCCTTTCTCAAAACAGACTGAATGTTTTCCGCATTTTAATGAATAAGGCGAATCGTGTGTATGTAAGTCAAAGGTCATAGGTCAAATTGGATTTAACCCTAAACTCCCAACACCAGAAATCTTGCGTGAAGACAACTGACCCCACATAATTGTTTAAAACATGTCAAACACATCTGTAGAAGAATATTTAAATCTTAAACGATCTCAGCCTTCATCTTCCAGCGGTGTTCTCTATTTTATGTTGTCGCTGATATGAATTCTTGGTAATGGTGGCTTAGGATGACTGTGGAAAACAGGAATGAAAAGACTGTTCGACTTGAAGTTCCTGCGATGGAAAAGATGCCGTAAGCTGATCTCCGCTTTCAGGTTCTGAGCTGTGTGGCAGCAATCCAGTTTGAGAAACCTTTCAGTTTACGAATTTTCACCCACTTTCTTCTTCTTCTTCTTCTTCTTCTTCTTATTATTATTATTATTATTATTATTATTATTATTATTATTATTATTATTATTATTATATTATTACACATTTGCCGGCCTTGACTATGTTTGTCATGAAGTGAATTGAATATTAAACAAATATTTACGGCTTAATGTTTGTGAGGAAAAAAATCTATATATATATATATATATATATATATATATCTTATATATATATATATATATATATATATATATATATATATATATATATATATATATATATATATGATGAAGATTAAGGGCAGGAACACGATAAGATTCACATTTCGCTTTAATCCTACATCCTACGTTTCGTGAAAATATCGCCACATCTTCAGGGATTTTCTGAAAACAATAAAATATATTTTAACATAAAATTACAACTCACAGACTTAAATTACATGCACTTCACTAAAACTGAAAGTAGAAGTACAAAACAATTATAAATAACGAAAAGACACACACACACACATACACACACACACATATATATATATCAATATATCAATATATATATATATATATATATATATATATATATATATATATATATATATATATATACAAATATATATATATTATATATATATATATATATATATTATATACAAAGGACTTCAACATGCACAGTTAAAAGTAAAACTCATATATTCATATACTTTCAGTTAAAAACAGCTCCACACTTAACCAACTTTCAGTATCAAAGATAAAAACATACTAAAATAAAGTTAAACACCATCAAGAGACACAAAGAATGACAGAAAGTTAAGGGTAAAAACAAAGGGACAACAGGGGAATGGTTGTTTAGAGTTGGAACTCGTAATTTGATGTTTAGAGTTTCCAAAATCAGCAGTTTGTTTTGTTCCTTTGTTTGGCAATTAATTTTAAAATCTTCGTATTTGATTGTAGTTTTGCATTTAATAGTGTGATTCCTTATATATGAAGTCTCTGGGTCAGATGCCTTACGCCCAGTTCTATAACTAACGCCCAGATGAGAATCGGCTCTGACCCTGAGAAGAAGCCGGGTAGATCCTATATGTTTTCCTAGATTACATCTGGGTCAAGTGTATTTATAAACGACACTCGACGTTATCAAAGGGCAGAGTCGATCTTTAAACTTGAAGAGCGAGCCAGTGGTCTTTGGATTCTTAAATATAAAGCCTTAGATTTACGGCTCCAAAATGTCTGTGTACAATCTTAGTGAAATCTTTACGAAAAGTGAACGACACTTTTATTCTATTCAAATCTGTTCCTATATTTTGCCAATAATTACCACAATAATATTTTAATTTTACAATGGAAAAAGAACACAGTTCAAAATTACCCTTCTTAGATATTCTGCTTTCTACGGAAAAATATTGTTTTAGTACTTAAATTCTTAGAAAGAAAACATTTATTGGCCTCGGTTCCAACTTCTATTTTTTCTGTTTTCTTAGTTTAAACTTAATTCTATATACACCTTACTTTACCGTCCTTTGTCTTATCACATTTCTCCTAGGGTACTTCTCTAATAACTGCTTTCCTTCTAAGATTTTCTATAGAAAAAATTATTCTCAACTTCCTACATGTTTTAAGGTCCCCAAGCTCCTTCTTTATGCCAGTTTCCCGTATCTATTCAATGATAATTTTCGAAGAGATTTTACTAAGATTGTACACAGACATTTCGGAGTTGTAAATCTAAAGCTTATACCTAAGAATCCGAAAACCATTGGCTCGCTCTTCAAGTTTAAAGATCGGTTCCGCACTTTGATGACGTCGGGTGTCGTTTATGAATACACTTGTAATCTGGGAAAATATGTGGGATCTATCCGGCTTCTTCTCAGGGTCAGGACCGATTCTCATCGGGGCATTAGTTATAGAACTGGGTGTAAGCTATCTAACCCAGAAACTTCTTATATGAGGCATCTCACTATTAACTTTAAAAGTACAATCAAATACGAAGATTTTAAAATTATTGGCCAAACAAAGGAACTCGACAACAACCATTCCTCTGCTGCCCCTTTGTTTTTAGCCTAAATTTTCTGTCATTCTTTGTGCCTCTTGACGGTGTTTACTTTTAGTATGTTTTTATCTTTGATGCTGAAAGGTTGGTTAAGTGTGGAGCTGTTTTTAACTGTAGTTTTTTAATATATGAGTTTTACTTTTGACTGTGCGTGTTGGAGTTCTCTATATGTATATATGTAATTCTGCTGAGATATCGAAATGTTATTTCCGTTATTCATAATTGTTTTGTACTTCTACTCTCAGTTTTAGTCAAATGTGCATGTAATTTAAGTCTGTGAGTTGTAATTTTACCATTGAATTGTTTTAGCTTTTTCAACTATTGGTTTTTGTAATCAGCTCCAGTTCTAGGCTAACATATTATATTTTATTTTCTAGAAAATCCCTGAAGATGTGGCGTTGTTGTCACGAAACGCAGGATGTAGGATTAAAGAAAAATGTGAATCTTATCGTGTTCCAGCTCTTAATCTTCATATATATATAGTATATATATATATATATATATATATATATATATATATATATATATATATGTATATATATATATATATATATATATATATATATATATATATATATATATATATATATATATATATATATATATATATATATATATATATATCTATATATATATATATATATATATATATATATATAGTATATATATATATATATATATATATATATATATATATATATATATATATATATATATATATATATATATATATATATATGTGTGTGTGTGTGTGTCGTGTGTCTAACAGGGAAAACCCATCCCAACGGGGTCAAATGCACCCATTTAAACAAAATGAAACAAAATATCTAATTGGCAACATAACCTACTATTGTTTCATTGAATGCCCTCTCTGGAGTTGGCTGAAAGTCAAACTTGGCTAAGGTAAATTCTCGTGGTTAGAAAAATATACTTTTTATTTCGCAAAATTACCTAACATGAAAATGGAATAAGATTAATTAACTCTGACTCAAAAAGAAATGTTAAACTATCATATTCCTCTCAAAATCATATTTAAGTAAGTTCCCCCTCTTCCCCTAAGTGTCCAAACATTAATAGTTTAGTAATAGTCAAACTCAGTCAGAGAATAACCCATAGGTGACTTCGAATCCATCTGAAATAAAGAGACCATAATTATGGTATCACTAAAATATTAAAGTTCGTCAATTAAGAATGTGTGCCGCACTTCACTTCCCTTCCTCTAGACTCAAGTAATTGTCACTTCAAATGTTAACCTTTTCAAAGTTCTCTTTTACGGTACCTTGTCCGATGGATCTGCAACACCTCTTCTATAGCGTATTCCACACTCTATCAATCAAAATCATTGAGTCCCCCCTTTGCAACTGTTTTTCAGATAATATGTCATTTTCTGCCCGTTACGAACACACACACACACACACCGATTGGCACACAAGAGGCATGCATGTTACATGTCTGAAACTCGTGATCTTTGAAGTGTGTCACTGACCACAAAGGTGCACTGGTAAGCTATCCTGTTTGTTTTTTCATTTCAGCATCTTCGAGGAATCCAGCGTTTTACATTTGTCTCTAACTGGCAAGAGCTAAGGTTAACAACCCCATTATTGTGCTTTTAAGATATAATATATATATATATATATATATATATATATATATATATACTATATATATATATATATATATATATAATTATATATATATATATACATATATATATATATATATATATATATATATATATATATATATATATATTATATATATATATATATATATATAGTATATATATATATAATATATGTAGATATATATATATATATATATAATATATATATATCTATATATATATATATATATATATATATATGTGTGTGTGTGTGTGTGTGTGTGTGTGTGTGTGTGTGTGTGTGTGTATGTGTGTGTGTGTGTAAATGTACGCAATCTTGCAATATAAATCAATATCGTAACTAGGATAAACTTCGTCGACTTTATTAAAACTTAAACCAAAGATTTATTTAGAAAGATGTATTTTTGAATTAGATTTATATAACCCGTAACTAAATTTTTAAAAAAGGAGGAAAAGTGACGAGTTAATAACGCTTTATGAAAGGTAGACTATATTTGCGCTACCCCCAAATAAATAAGGTTAGGCTGGAAGAAATAAATGAATAAAAAAAGTCGAAACAAACTTCTGGCAGCGAAGAGAAGAGAAATTAATCTTGGGCACCATTTGTGTGGGAAAGGATAAAAATATTATTCAAAGAGGTTTATGTTGATTTTTTCAATTCGCTCAAATAAAAGCCAAAGCCACCATGTGCAGGAGGAAGAAAAAGTAGGCCCAACCTAGGCACAAAAGGTAAAACACGGGCAATAAAAGAAACAGACATACGGTATATATTTTTTACTTATTTATCTCTTTGTTTACAATATTACTCATTCTTTACCCTGCATGGTTTTTCAAGAATGCATGTTATGAAGCTCGAAAATATAAAACAACTCGCGACGGGTGAGAAAAAAACAGAGGGAAAAGAAACCAGTTATTTTGGATGAAGTCATCCTTATTCCAACTTGATTTCGCCCAAAGGCGGCTGGCAAGTGCAATAAGGCCTTTTAAAGAATGGAATGCTTGGTGTGCACCTCTGGACTCGGTCTACAAACAGAGAGGATGAAAATAGACATTCTTATTTAGTGTAACCTAATTTTTTTTTCTTTATTTTTCCATGTGCTGAGTGTTTGTGTGTTTTCAAGTAGAAAGATGTATAATCTATAGTTAGAAACAAAGATGTTTAGCATGAAGAAAAATACGATTTATACATTCTTTAAAAGCGAAGGCCCAAAAATACTTATGAGAAGGGCATCGCTCAAAAGCGACCGAAATAGACTAGAAAAAAAAAAAAAAAAAAAAAAAAACAAAAAAAAAAAAAAAAAGAACTAATTTTTTAACATTTTATGGTGCGTGCCTCTAGAGACTCCACTACCTACTCAAGGGACTCTATGAATATAAAAAGAAGAAAGATGACTGAAGAAATATATGCTGTTTTATCTAAACTGAAGATTTGTTTTTATTGAAGACGGGGATGTAAGTCTTTATATTAAGCCGCAAAATACTATGTTATTTAAAGACAGACAGAGCTGGACAAATAGAAATCTAGAGAGAGAGTGCAATTGGCAAACAGACAGACAGACAGACAGGCAGGCGTATAGAGAGAGAGAGAGAATGAGAGATTTTAGAAGACGATTTAGAGAGAGAGAGCGAGAGATGAAGGAAGGAAGAGGAGAGAGAGAGAGAGGAGGACTCGGAGTTTTCTTATTTTATATTTATACCGTAATTTCCCTAGATTCTGCGCTTTGTTTATCCAGAGAGAAGCGAGCGGAGGAGAGATGAGAGAGAGAGAGAGACTAAAATCTCAGGATAACAATTTAATAATGAAAATATAGAAAAATAAGCCTACAAGTGCAATAATGAAAATACAAGAAACTAAAGCCACAAATGTAATCATGAAAATACAGGAAACTAAAACATATGTGATAAACAAACCGTAAATGTACCGTATAGGACACTCACGCTAACGATACTTCATAAATGCACCAGGAAACAGAAGAGGACAGTCAGTTTATGCAAATTTAAGACCGCCGAAGCTGTCCTGATTAATTTCGCGTGAGAACCAGGGCTCCTGGTGCATCATCCAACCACCTCGAGACGCCGCAAGGCCTTTCTGGAAACGATAATGCGCCTTAGTTTGATGTTCTTATTGCACTCATTTTTTTTGTTTCACCTTGAACGAACGAAAAGTTTTAAAAATGAAGCCTCACTCAGAATGTAAAAAATTTCTTGTTATGACTTCATAATATTTCCATTGTAAGTCTTAACTTCACTTTAACGTTCATCTCGAATGATGCGAAAAAAAAAAACACAAAAAAAAAAAAAGTCTGAGCTCGACCAATTGCATTAAAGACTGCGGTTATTCAGGTAAAAAACACAATTTAAACAGTTTCAAGGAAACATATTGTGTGGGGATTCATTCCCACCTCCCACAAAGTCACATAACAATTCTGCATTACTTTCATGTCTCCCAAAAATAACTTTTCAAATCTATTTCGTACCATTTCAGTTCTAGGTGGCTATATGCCATGACTGATTGCGGTTCCAACCGAAACATCTGTAGGGAAATGAACCATCACTCATTAAAGACTAGAATTCACTCAGTTCACATCAGCACTGCTTCAAAAAAAAGTTAAAATAATCACAAATAAATAGCAACTGAAAGTTATCATTGTCCATGGCTCTGTGCTTAAGAGAATCCCGGTCCTAGAGTATTCTAGCAAATCTTTCTGGACCGGCTCATCAAAAGCGAATGAAAGTCCCTTAACAAAATCTTTCCACACTTAGCCATTGTCAAAATGACAAAATACATCAACGCATGAATACTTCCTTTGCCACACCTAGAATCCGGCTATAACCGAACAAAGCTTCTAGAAACTTCTGTACACAACAGTGACGGAAATTTCCACCCGCTACACATGTTGCTGATACTACCGTCCAGAAATGACTTTCGATTGAGCCCAGAATGCTGAATTCCCAGACGCTCAGATCCCGCATACCTTCCACCTGCGAGACCCCTGATTACAGTGGAACACCATATGCCACAGGCATATGGTGAACTGGCATCAGGCGCGAATAATTAAACAAATCATGCGCAAAGAAAAAAACAGGAGCTGTTTTTCTGACGAAGTCATACTGCGCTATTAACAATAGGTCCAGTGTCTCTGTTACCAGTTTGTATTATTTTCTAGTGAATGTTATCAGCCATAGTGGTGCAACATATTGTATTTGACATCATGCACTATATTGTAATCCCATGTTCCGGTCATTTGTACTTGTCACACGATGCTTTATTATTCTAGTCTGGTGTTATGGGTTTATTTTCATGTACGGAAAGCATTTACATTTGATAATATGAGGGTTACTAGTTTATTAAGCAGACCACTTCTAGCTCAGTATTTGACATAGTTGAATAGGTTGCGTGAATTGTCAAACTTTAATTTACATAATGTGATTCTGGTTATTTTTCAAACATAATATAAATACTTTTCTTTACGTGTATGGATGGCTTTTTTTCCCCAAAACTAAAGGTTTGTTAAGAAAAACAACTGCTTCATTCACTTTTTCATACTTGAAAACCCTGAAAAAGAGGTATACATGACCAGGTTTGTAAGATTGTAACAAACTTCGTTGATCATACCGTATTCGGTACCGTTTCCGTTCTGTGTCCAGGTCAATCGTACGCTGAAAATGACTGATATTTGCTTCCAGTCTACTCAATTGCGTCACCAATGGATTCGGCATCTTCAAAAACCCCTATAGCCATCCAAAAATCATCACAATCGATTAATTATTAGCCGATTTGAAAATATTGTGAGTACCGTGACCCCAGAGGACAAAAATGTCCCCCATGGGGAGATCCGGGGGTCGAAAAATTTGGCCCCCTCTACTTTCCCACAGAATACACCCAAATGAACCAGAATATGTAATAAAATAAATTTTAATATTCATTCATTCATTTATCCACATTAGATAGAATAGGTAAATATGAGAGAGAGAGAGAGAGAGAGAGAGAGAGAGAGAGAGAGAGAGAGAGAGAGAGAGAGAGGAACTTCTCGGCTACAGACTGCTACATACAAACTGATCTCAGGTAATGGTCTTTTGTCGGTGTACGACAGAGCATATCCCATGGACACACACACACACACACACACACACACAAACACACACACCACACACACACACACATAATATATATATATATATATATATATAATATATATATATATAATATATATATATATATATATAGTATATATAGATATATATATATATATATATATTATATATATAATATATAATATATATATATATATATATATAGATATATATATATATATAGATATATATATCTATATATATACTATATATATATTATATACTATCTATATATATATATATATCTTCTCTATATATATATATATATATATATATATATATATATATATATATATATATATATATAACTATATAAATATATAGCATTCTTTATTTCTATTTATATCAATCTGTTTTTATTATATTTTCATCTGATGTTTTCAAATTGTTTGCAGACCTAACTGCGTAATAAACTGAACGTCTCCTTGCCTGGTGGCTTAGGAATGAGTGCACATCATGAATAACGTATCTGCAATACTTTTACTTCACTTTCATTTTCAGGTTTTCGTCGTATTCTCTTCCTGAGGGAATTCCTTCACATATCTTGCTTTATTCCCTTATATTTCGTACATTCGCTTCAGCCGTCAGTCATTAATCTTAGCGTAACATCATTCCTCACTTGTGGCTTCGGAACTTGGACAATATATTTTGTTTTCTTACCAAAATTGGCGAACGTTGATTAATACACTCGGCGTTTATGGATGACTACACAAATGTCTCTCTCATTTCTCTCAAGAGGAAAAGCTTTTCTTTTAGAATTGATTTTGTCCTCTAGGTCATCAAAT
>NC_087216.1:57132446-57137446 GCF_015104395.2 Macrobrachium nipponense
ACATAAACACATACATACATACATACATACATATATATCTCTGGCCTGTGGCTACTGTTAGTGTACATTGTGTGAAATGCTATTTTTTTCCTATATTGATAACCTAGATTTTTTTGTATTATTGCCATACAATAACTAATCCGGTCTAGCATTATGTCTAAAATGATATGTTACCTTTCCATACACATAATTACCAGATCACTGAAACAGAAATAATTGCCTCGTATTCCACTATTTCTTCCTTAGTACCTCTACGTTTCTACTTCAACATCCCTTTCGCTAACGTGCAATTTACCCTTCATCAGTTGAGATAACTTCATTTTCTTCGCCCCTCCAAAGTCATCAAGTGTTAATCTTCCCCGCTGCCCAATTTATCCAGTCACCTTCCAACGTTATCGTGAAAGTACATGCGGGCCAGAAATGGCCAGAATTATTCCTTTCTCTGATGGCTATTTTAACTCCAGGAGGTGAATATTTAAAGAATGGATGTATTTTTTAGGATACGTTGAGCATACTTGCTTCGTATCATTAAGGAATGATATTTCGATGTCTTAAAGATAATGTGGAAGGTATTTTTCTCATATCAGAAATATACATCTTCTTTCTTTCAATAGTTTAGTAATTATAAATCAGAGCACGTTCTCTAACAATTATTCTTTTACGCGCAGACCTTAAAACTCCCTGGGAATTGGGAATATTGCGTTTGCCAAGCGATTGTAGTTTGATAAAAATGGTATCCGCCGAATTTACCAACGAGATATTCCGGGAATTGGAAAACTATTCAGAAATTCATAAGATTTATGTAGAAAGCAGGGATTTATTGTCGCAGGTCGAGTACACAACAACAGCGACCTAACCATCTTGGTATCTTTAATAACAACAAGATCTTCCCAGTGTTCGATACTCTGAATTCTTAAGTACTATTGTTTAGAGCTAAGCACTGGCAACTGGTTTCCTCACTTTGTTCTTAATGAATGGAAGCTGGTGTTTGTCTTTCTTTCGTATGAACTCCCTTGATTGTATGTGTCTGTCCGTCTGTGAATGTAGTGCTTATTTTTAAGTGATTTTACTGACAAAAGAACTGTTGATATAGTGAATCATCACAAAATATTTCCGATTTAGGATTTTGTCACACAGATGTTCGCAAAATTTTTGCTAGCCTTGACAATGCGACTTTAGATCAGTTCGGTTTGAATTAAATTACGTATATAATGATATTAAACTTGTTTTTAAGTGACTGCATTTTAAACTCATTTAACAGAGTTACGGTTTTTTATATATTTTCATAGAAACCTGAAGATAAAATTAGATCATTACGAAACGTTGGAGGAATAAAAGTCAAAATCATTGCATACGAGTCTTCCTGCTCTTTTTGATGCGTTTCTCTGGGGTCTTTGCATCAGCGTCATGTGATCAACCAAGATAACTCTCAACTCCTCGTCCTCCGCTTTCTTGATCATTCTGCGCCTTAAAGCCAAACATTTGTCCATCCACTACCATCAGCTAATTCGATATCAGTATGGGGCTCTTCTACTTAGCAAATACAGGAAATTAGAACCATATGTTAAAAAGAAAGAAAAGGCGATACTCAACTCGGAATTCCTGCATTATTGCTCCTTCAACGACATCTTACTACAAAAAACAGTAGTTTTGGTCACTCTGTCTGTTGTCTGTAAGCATTTTTCACCGATGCAGAATCCCACATAAGAGCTTAACATCTGACGGACCAATTTATTAGCACGAGGGGTTAAAGAGGGGTGAAGGACAGAGGGTCTTCCCCTACTCAGTGACTACCTAACTAACAAGACCAAGCCATTTTCAAATCGTTGCTGAATATGGTAAGGTGAAAATTACATCCGGGAAATCTACCGCTGGGTTGGTGTTTTACGGTAAACATTGAATTGTGAATTCTAAAGTTCTGACAGTTGGGGCCGGTACAACAACATAGGAAATAACAAGAAAAGAAAAAAGGTTCGAGCGTTAGCTCGGCAAAAAAACACCGGTGTTAGATAACTGTTTCTTTAGGGTACAGTCACGTCGTCTGGGGCAATGGCACCCGGCCTCACCGCAAGGGAACAGCACCCCACTATCTAGTCGTTCCCAATTTTGTGAAGTTTAAACTGTTGAAAACATCACTGAACAGTTCAAGTTTTCCGCCGAAGCCACCAAGCAGCTGCTCAACATGGATAGTACAATGCTATTCCTTCAGGTAAACACGAAGTACTGTCTTCTGTTTCATTTTTAAATCGTATGAGAGAGAGAGAAAGAGAGAGAGAGAGAGAGAAAGAGAAGAATTCAGCTAACAAAACGTTAAAAAGAGTATTATTGTTAAAAATACCTCACCAATAGGTAGACTATCACAAATACAGTCTTAAGCCACTTGTCTTGAATAAATCAAGACTGAGGCTTCAACCGTGTCAGTATCACTTGTCCTCAGTCTTCTTTGCTCCCTCTTGCATCTCCTTTGCCAAATCGTTTATTTTCCCCATAGTAAGCTTCGTTAGCCTTGCTCTCTCCTTCCACTGCACATGTCAACATCAGGACTGATCCTGAGGCCAGTCCTATTCTATACGATTATTCCCATGGATGCGGGTTTCGGATCCTTCTGAGGAAAGAACCTACTGATAAGATTTCATATCGAATCACGAAACTCATATCGATTCATTAAAATTGCATTCATATTGTACTTTTAACCCTGTAGATATGAATGACATTTTAACACTGCCAAAAGTTAGGCATAAATTATTATTATTATTATTATTATTATTATATTATTATTATTATTATTATTATTATTATTATTATTATTATTATTATTATTATTTAGAAGATTAACCGTAATAATATAGAGGAAGCCTACAAGGACCATTACTTAGAAATTAAAGCTTCCAAAGAAAATGGCGCTCATTTAAAAAAAAAAGTTACAGGCTATAAAAAGAAGTGCGGAATAAAAAGGAGACCAGTTATTTGACCATATAAATATGAACAAATTATTTAAATATAAAGTGAACTGTTTAAGGCTATAAAGTATTGGGTCCTTACTTAAAGTTTTGCTCAACATCCTCAGGGCGACCAATGCACATTCAGGGGTATGATGAATAAAACCCTCTGAAACCAGATCTACTCATTCACTCGGAATTCACATTACCTAAAGGATACTTATCCCTTAGAGAAGAGAAATACATACCTACTAATCTATCAATAAGGTGGTCTTCCGCTTATAAGTTTATATATTTTTGTAGGTGTGGGTTTGGGGGAGCTTCATCATTCTACTACTGGGTTGTAAACTCAGTCCACCTCTAAGGAACCTTTTAGAGGATATCCCCAGTCATTGTAAATTTTATCTCTGTCATTGTATACAGCAGATTTTCTTAAACCAATATCAGATTAAAACACGATGAATGTGCTTATCTTTCCTGAACCTAAATTATCTTCAATTAATCCATAAATCTAGAAATGACGTTTCAATGGAATCTATAACAAAATAAAGTTCGATTATAAAAGCTGAATAACAATTGTGCTCAACAATATTTTTGCATTATTGCAAACAACATTTTGACGCCCCTTCGTACTCTTCTATATTCACTTCATAGATATAGAATTACTTCGAAAAGAATTACTTGCTATCCTGCACTTCTAATTCTAAAATTTTTACTCTATATTTATGTCAATCTACATTTATTCCTAGAAAAACGTGTATTGCGAAAGCAACGCATTCTCTCTCTCTCTCTCTCTCTCTCTCTCTCTCTCTCTCTCTCTCTCTCTCTCTCTCTCTCTCATACAGAAATACCCCATACTCACACACACAAACACAAAAATCATATCCCAAGACATGAAATCTAAATTGCATTCATATCACAGAAAACAAAACCAAATAGAGTTCTTTTTTGTTTTGTTTTCTTGAAATATCGCCAGAGGGGACAGACTCAAACTATAAAAATACTTGACGGCGAGAGAACAATGATTAAAGTATTGTTCTTCCGCCATAGAATATTCGCAGGATATGAGGAGGGCTGACGTTACTTCATACAGGCAACATTTAAAAACGAGGACATGACGCGTGGAATGGGACAGAAGTCAATTTTGAGGGAAAATTGTTGGGTGCGAAGGAGCAAAATGAATGAGAATAAACTATGGAAGGGGAGAGGAGAAATAAAAAATAAAGAATATGAATTGAGAGGAAAAGAGGAAAAAATAGAGAGAGAGAGAGAGAGAGAGAGAGAGAGAGAGAGGGAGGGCTGACGGGGGCCAGACAATATAGAAAATAAATGTTGCTTCTAGTGGCAAAATTTCTTCGTCTTTTGGAGGATTAGTCGTAACTTTGAATTCACGAATTTCATGCGAAAAATATTGTCAAGATTAATTCCAGTCTCTCTCTCTGTCTCTGTCTCTCTCTCTCTCTCTCTCTCAACCCATGACTATCTCTCATTCGCCTATAAAGCCTACACGAAACTTCTTCATATATATATATATATATATATATATATATATATATATATGTATATATATATATATATATATATATATATATATATATATATATATATATATAGCATGTATATACCACATGGAATGGAAAGGACGGTGAGGATGGAAGATAGACGTACCTAGTAAAACCGGAGATGATAGGGATTAAAGAATAAGGAAGAATATAGAGGATGTTGAAGCCTTTAGGTAGAGGGAAAAAAAGATATTGGAAAGCTGAACAATCACTATAATAGATATTCATGATGCATATGTATTAAAGGAAATGGATGTTGTTACGTATTGTATGGGCATAACGACTGAGACAGAACGTGGTTTAAGAGAGAGAGAGAGAGAGAGAGAGAGAGAACTTTGCATTCACCCTAGCAATATCCTTTGCGTGAAACTGTCGGTCTTAGAGACACGACTAATCTGCCAAAAGGTGACAAAGATAATGGCGCGAAAAGGAATATATTTTATTTTTTTATTGTCTGAAGCCTGTCTGGCCATTCTTTTTTCTCAAGTTCTCCCTCTAT
>NC_087216.1:57142446-57152446 GCF_015104395.2 Macrobrachium nipponense
CGTTGGGTGTATCTCTGCTCTCGTCTCTGGGGGGTCGGTAGAAAATTACGTTTGCCTTGTGAATTGCTTTTTCAATTATATGGTCAGGATACTTTAAAGACGAAAGTTGCTTAAGAATTAGTTCAAATTCTTTTCCAGGACATCTGGGGAACAAATTCGTAAGGTTTTTCTTTAAGAACAGATTTGCTGGCTACACCTATCTTGATAGCAATGTCGTGATAGCTAAAGTAGTGAATGTGGATATACTATATATATATATATATATATATATATATATATATATATATATTATATATCTATATATATATATATATATATATATATATATATATATATATATATATATATATATATATATATATATATATATATATATATATATATATATATATATATATATATATACATATACATATATATATATATATATATATATATATATATATATATATATATATATATATATATATATATATATATATGATATATATATAAGAATACCACAGAAAAATGATAGTCAGGGGACATCCTACATGCCTATATGGACGACCTTGTAATCTTTTCTAATACCTTAGAAGAACATCTACGTAAACTAGAGCTAGTGCTACAAGATACTAAGGCAGCATAACTTAAGGGTAAAGATAACTAAGTGTGAATTTTTCACAAACAGAACTAGTCTATTTAGGTTTTACGGTGTCTAGTCAAGGTCTTAAAGTAGTCCACGATAAGGTGTCGGCTATCCGTAACTTTCCGGTACCGGCTAACGTCAAGGGGATACAGCAATTTTTAGGCTGTAGTGGGTATTACCGCCGTTTCATACGCAATTACTCAATTATAGCCGCTCCTCTAACCGATCTTGCGAAGAAGGGCGTAGATTTCATATGGTCTGAGAAGCATTAACAGGCGTTTGATACTTTGAAGGATGAATTATGTAGTTCACCTATATTAAAATTTCCTGACTTCGGTAAGGAATTCTTTATTGCAACAGACGCCTCAGACCTAGGGGTAGGAGGGGTATTGCTTCAGCAATATGACAAACAGTTTTTCCCTATAGCTTTTTATTCACGTAAACAGAGACCTTTCGAAAGTAAATATGCAGTAATAGATAAGGAAGGGCTAGCTATTGTTAACTCACTAGTGCATTTTAAGTTCATAATATACGGCTATCCTGTCAAGGTTCTTACTGACGCCCCATAAGCCCCCTTTACCGACTTCTTTAAAGGCTTTAGTCAGAGTCCCGCCAAAAGACTCGGTGGCATATGATCATTCAAGACTTTGGTGCAAGGATCGGATATCTACCTGGGAAAGCAAATATCATTGCTGACGCATTATCAGGCAACCCCGCGTCATCTTGTACGGAGCCATTAGCTGAACTAGTAGATATATCAACATCCGTACCTATTGTTAAAACTGTATCTGAACAGGAAGACCCGGGTTGGAGTGCTGAACTAATACAGACTGAACAAAGAAAAGATCAGCAGTTAAAGAAAATATTATAGATGCATTGGAACGGCGATCAACTACACGGTCCGTGGAGTTAGCACTATCATCCAAAAATGAGCTTACTTCACGAATTTTTCGTGGACGAGTACTATCATCCCCGCCTTACCTCTTACATACAATGCGAAAGTGGCCCACCAACTATAGAAACTAACTAGTGTGGACCACACATCAACGACTCATCATGCCGAGGAGAATCTGCGGTTCTACACGTTACTGGCGGTGATATGCGAACGGTGGTGGTTCTCATCGCCTCGAACATATTTGCTGGGCGTAGGTTGAGGCGAACACGGATGGATCTTCAACGGAACGTCGTGCCCACCCAGACAATTTTCCAATGGCGCTGAAAGCGTTTGATTTTAGAGCCACCTGAAATTGGCCATTTCATCTGACTCGGAGGAAAGTTGTTTGGAATTGTGTTTGTGTGAAAAGCGGTTAGTACGCTGGCAAAATGTATAACAGGAAACTCCAAGACATTGCTTCCATTATATATATATATATATATATATATATATATATTATATATATATATATATATATATATATATATATATATATAGTATATATATATATATTATAGGTAATATATTATATATATATATATATATATATATCATATATATATATATATATATATATATATATATATATATATATATTATATATATATATATATATATATATATATATATATATATATATATATATATATCTATATATATATATATATATATATATATATATATATATATCTATATATATATATTATATAATATATATATATATATATTATATCTATATATATATATATATATACTATATATATATATATATATAATATAATATATATATCTATATATATATATATATATATAACATATATATATATATATATTATATATATATATATAATATATATATATATATATTATATATATGTAAAACTTAAGTATCAGTATCGTTATAGGTAGGGCACCTAATAAAAAATCAATTGTAGCCCTACGTATTAATATGTCGGTGCGTGTACGTACCTGGAATATATATGTTGTGCACATTTATCTGAATTTTATATCTCAATCATTAATTATATATCTCAATCTGGTAACAACTATTCTTAAACAGTTACCTATTATCTCAATCATTTCATGTACATTCTAACCTTTTATCTTATCACAATTTTTTTTGGTACGATTTAACCACTTATGCAATTTTGAATGTAATTCTTATATCATGCAATTATCAGCAGAACGGCAATGCTTTCTGTTGTGTATGTATCCTCATGACTAACAGTATATTAACAGTATGATATCATATGTATTTATCTTATACATGGATTGTATCTTCCATGCATTATTCTTTACTTATGAGTATTTCTATATAGCGTATGTATGTATTTTTTTTTACATATAATCAGTTGCAATTTATTCCTTAACCACTTGATTGTAGCTAGGACTAACTATATACTATCACTCTCCTGTGAATCATATATAAAGTAAGCTTTAATGTTCAGTGTTTGGTCTGTAGCTGACTGAGCATTAATGTAATAAACTACATTATAAATAATATATTTTATATATATGAAAATACCCCCATGACCCAAAGGGTCACTGGCAAGATAGGAGCGTGATATGTATTGACAACAGGACGTAAGCTACGCACTGCATGCTATGCTTGCAGTGGCCTGGTTTGCATTTGCCTGTGTTAAAATTATCATTTCTTGCAAAACAGGTCACAGCGCCTTCCCATGAGAAGCTGGTGACCTATCACCTGCAGATGTAAGACGTGACTTCCTAGTCACATGTTCGTCTGTATGTATGTTATGTATGTTATGTATGCTGAGATAGCTTTATTCTGATTCTTTGCGAAAGGCTTTGTAACTTATATCTCTACTTCTCATAAAGAGCAGTTAAATGAAACTAACTCTTCCTCTACTCCAGAGATGTAGTTCTTAATCTTTTGTTAAAGTTTGTTACCTCAGAGTTGAGTCATTGCCTCTATACTTAAGGAAGATACTAATGGGAACTTAGAAATCTCTCTGCATCGAAGTCACTCTGACGAAATGGGAAGTAAGAACACCATGTATGTCAGTCGCAAGCTATAACATTCAACGGGTCACCTTCCTATACTTAGGCCAGGCCCGATATATATATCTATATATATATATATATATATATATATATATATATATATATATATATATATATATATATATATATTTATGTGTGTGTGTTTTGTGTGTGTTACCCAACCTGGCACTGCCCGGGATAACTCTGAATGATATACGATAAACTCTCTCTCTCTCTCTCTCTCTCTCTCTCTCTTTTACTAGCCTTCTATACAGTAAGTCATATGTATGCTAATTTGTGCGTGTGTCTGTTTATGTGTAGATGTATGTGTGTGTGAGTAAACTTGTGAGTGCGTATCTCAATAATTTTTTCATACAGGAAAGGAACGTAGAAGATCATTTAGGTTTACAAATTCCCTTTTCATTAACTTTAATTGTTTATCTAAATACCACCGTCAATAACAGTTTCAGTTACCATTAGTCAACAGAAAAAGAAAGAAAAAAAACATGACAAGTTCCTTCGTGGCTCATGTAATAACGAGGTATCGCCCATCTAACAGTAGGAGCAGGAAGGATTTTGTCTCCCTCGACCAACTTCTTTTTTCAACTCTCGAGCTCACTCCCTCTTGATGAGGAAATCCCATGATCAATGGAGGAGCACTTTGGAGTCTCTTCCCTTCCTCGGCGGATGTCTTGATTATCCTGGGCCAACAAGCGCTTTCTCTCATCACGAAGGCGTCGAAAGTGAAATTCACTCGAATTCACTCTTTCCGAATATTTACGATTGTTCTGAAAAGACGCCAACGTTGGACTTCGTAGTATAAGAGCAGTTGTTTAACTAATCAGTCATATTTTTACTGAAAACGGTTCTCATTAATGTAGTCATTGAAATTTCTTTTAAAACATGTTCACGAGTTTATGAACTCGAACAGTGGCGAAATATAAATACTTTTATTTTAGCTTTTTGATGCACACGGCAGTCATTCCGAAACTGTTTGGTTATTGTCAAGAATGATTTCGTAATCATGACTGACATAAAAAGCAATTATGAAAGAGGCTGCAGAATGAATTGTGGGAGTCATTATTTCGATATTTTAGCTATAGTTATTTTTGAGCTGTCACTAATTGGTCATTTATCTATTTCTATTTATAGTTTTATTTTCCCTTGGTGCACAGTGTCAGATAAAATGGTCTGGAGTAATTTGAACTGTTTTCATGGAGCCATTTTTATGCAGATGTTGTCAGGCGAGAATTTTATCATATCTACAAGTCACCCTCCTCAGTCTCTGTCACTGTTCAAGATTACCCGGTAGCAAAGACAGCTTTACTTTTTTATTAGATTCGATTCCCTATATTCGATTCGATATATTTGGTGAGTGTGGTGTGTGTGTGTGTGTGTGTGTGTGTCTGTGTGTATGTGTTGGCAACATATTATGCGAACAGAAATTATGAGAACAAAATTATTTAAACTCTTTCCAAAAAATATGACAAGGGAAATATCAAAGAGAGAGAGAGAGAGAGAGAGAGAGAGAGAGAGAGAGAGAGAGAGAGAGAGAGAGATATCCTCAAAACTTAATTTGCATGACGGTTCACAGACAAATGATAAAACTTGTCTCCAGTTTGCCTGACTGCTGGGCAGGCAGACAAATCTGCAGTATATAGTTGCTCCTCAAATATATATATATATAAAAAAGACAGTTTTATGCTAGACAATCATTTCAACCTACAGTAGGATGCGTGCTTCGTTTTATTTCCTTGTATAATACAATAATGCTTCTTATTCTTATCAAAACTTAACTATTTATTAAGCTTTATTGTCACTATTGACTTTCAGTGATTCAAAAATACTTTATCTACTTTCAGTTATAAATTATTGACCAGAGATACAGGAATTTTTTTAATATATTAGTAAGACGTGTTATTCCATCGTGGAAGCTTCCCAGTTCAAAAATGGTATCAAAGTGAGAAATAATATAATATAAAGAATGTATGATAATCCCATTAGTATCTTAAAATAAAAAATACAAAATATTCTCTTTAGTATTAACAATTGGTTGGTTAATTTGAAGAAGTATTTAGTTTCATTTGGTACGTCATCTCACTCCTAACATTCCTAAATTACCTTGCTTTTCTAGTCTTCCTTCTATTCGTAATACTACATTTTATAAAGAACTCCAAGGTCTGTTATCTGGCCATCTCCCTGCCCTGAAAATAAAAATTATACCCACACACCCACTCGTTATCGGCAGCTTTATCAACTTAAAATGCCTTTATGCCCCAATAATGACCTCACTTGTTATTTGTATGTTTACGTGTCCTCGATGTAATCAAGAAACCTATACTGGATCCACATAAAGCTTACTTCAGGTCCGAGTCGACAACTAAAGAACTGTCCACTTTAGAAATGGCAATAGATTTACAAATCCCGATTTTTCTAACTTCATGGATCATGCCGATACATGTAAATATTTAGTTCAATATAGAGTTTAAGGTTGTGGGTAGAGCCTCCAGTCATCAGCTTTTAACAATTAATGAATCATCGTTTAATATGAAAACGTGCTCTCTCACTGAATACCCATTTCGCGTCTTCAATATATATATATATATATATATATATATATATATATATATATATATATATATATATTATATATATATATATATATATATATATATCTATGATACATATATATATATATCTATATATATATATCTATATATATATATATATATATATATATATATGAATATAGTATATATATATATATATATATATATATATATATATATATATATATATATATATATATATATATATATATTTATATATATATATATATATATATATATATATATATATATAATATATATATTGTATTATGTCTTCTTAATAATATGGCAATATTATTAAAATTTATTTCACTTTCTGTACTGTCCGTGGTTAGACTTTCATCATTATGCGTCCTGTGGTTTCAAAAGAGTTCATGATATTTTTCAAAATATGTGAAAGTATTTTTCATATAAACAGTTCTGCTGTTTTAATGTTCTTGTAAATATATATTTATAGATTAATTTTAATTTATATTTATATGTTTAGACACACATGAAAAGCTCATGCGAGATTGAAAATGACGACCTCATATACTATGGTGTTTAGAGAGAAGAGAGCGCGAGCGGGAGAGAGAGAGCGAGAGAGAGAGAGAGAGAGAGAGAGAGAGAGAGAGAGAGAGAGAGAGAGAGAGGTAATTAAAATCGAGATATTATGTAGTTACTGATATCGACCAACATACAGAAGTACAATAACAGGCCAAAATAGAAAAAAATCTGAAAAATTATTTTATGAATGTAAAATAAAATCTCATTATGTATATGTTCTAATTATTTTTTTTAATGTCGTGGTCATAGGTAGTATCGATTACTATATACAATAATGATATCCCATTTAGTTTCTCATGAATGAAGTAAAGAAAAAAAATAGTTATGTACCTTTTAACATATTTGAATTTTGCATTCACTTTTTTTATGAATGAGGAGAAAACCCGTATTTTTTGGTTATTTATTCACCTAAATTAAGATTTTATAGAATTTCTCATGAAAGAAATGTAATTTTTTCTAAATTACATTCTTTGTGACATTCGAGCTTTGTAATGAATTCTATATGAACGAAAAACCATTTGTCTGTTACTCCGTAGTCTTCAGATCAGTGGTTCCCAAACCTTTTCTGGTCGTAACCCAATTCTCATGCAGGATACTTATCCATGGCCTACCTCCCATCGCCAAGCATGACTCATGTATATATAAAATCCATGGTTTTATATATACATATATTCAGATTATGGCCCCATGCATTATGCTACATAACCCCAGTTTAGGGACCGCTGCAAGACCTTGCGTTCTGCACAGCAACAAGCAGTTTGAATACGAAAATATCCCTCTGGATACGGGGAAAGTCAGAGCAAAATCCCTCCTGATATCCCAAACAACCTTTGTTCCGAGAGCAGCAGTTAACGAGTTGTTATAAGGCGCAGGGGAAGAGAGAGAGAGAGAGAGAGAGAGAGAGAGAGAGAGAGAGAGAGAGAGAGAGAGGGCAACTCGAGTGATAACGGAGGAAAGCGGAATTATTGGGGTTAACATAAGGGCGAGATGAGTGGGATGCCTTTTCGTAGTAAAATGGAAAGTTAGCAGTGCATGTAACTATTGGGAAATGAAATATTGTATATTAAAGAAAGCTGTTGCTTTCAGTTTATATATATATACACACAATATATGTTTATATATATAGTGTGTATTTATATATATTTGTATATATATATATATATAGATATATATATATATATATATATATATATATATATATATATATATATTATAGATATAGTATATATATATATAGTATATTATATATATATATATATATATATATATATATATATATATATATATATATATATATATATATATATATATATATATATTTGTATATATATATATATATGTGTGTGTGTACAGACTTATGTTAACCAAGCAAAAGTTATACAAATACAAATAAAATAAATTTGCAATATGATATACATGTGTCGACAATTCAGATAATAATAATAATAATAATAATATAATAATAATAATAATAATAATAATAGATAAAATGGTTGCTCTGAAACTTTTCTCCGCTGGCAGAGGATAATTTCATAAACAGAAGAAGAGAGAACGAAAGAAACGGGCGAAGGAGATGGGGAGGAAGCCGGCGTTCGTACAGGAATAGATATAAGGTGAATGGAAGGAGGGATAAAATTGCAGGGAACAAGTCTATGCATAAAGAAGAATAAGATGCTTGCAATATTATAAAGCTAAGTGGAAAATGAACTGAACACGGAAATTAATGTGCTACACCGTATGATATGGGGAGATTCGTTGATAAAATGTAATATAGAACAAATGGAATGTTCTCTCTCTCTCTCTCCTCTCTCTCTCTCTCTCTCTCTCTCTCTCGTATATTTATGAAGTTAAGATAAGAAACGATGCATTTTTCATTAAATCACAAAAACAGATAATATACTAAATACTGCATATAAGCAAGAGCTTAATTTATAAAATTCCAACACAAATTGGTGTACATTACAAGCTCTACGGATTTGTGCCTCGAGCAGCCGAATTAATTAATAAAATTGGTTTCCTTCCGGACAGTCCACTAATGGGTTTCCTTTCAGGCGTAAAACACATTACACTTGCATTTCACCAAAATTCAAAATTCATATAGAAAAGCAATCGTTTTGAAAAGAATTTACAAAATTTGTAAACATACACAAAAGTATATTTCCAAAACCTATTATAAGACATATTTATTAAATTAAACGTAAGTTCACTCTGCTTTAATTGATAGAAAAGTTAATGACTTTATCTACAAGGAGTTATGAATTAACTTCCTAAGTTGCCTCATTCATACCATGCAATTAGATTCCTTGAAAGTTTAAAAGAACATACGATAGTAACAGTTGCACAAATCTACATTAAGTACTGTATTTTGACTAACTTTCGTTCTTTTTAGCATTTGAGGCTTTATCAGTATAACGGTATATATTCTAATCGTAGTAGCTTTGGCAGATACTGCCATCCGACAATGACATTATATATTTACAGAAATTTGATAAGTGCAGAATATAACCTTTTGAGTTTTTGTTTTAAATCATGTCTTATATTACAAATATTAATAGTCAAAATGAAACTGAAACATAAAGGGAGGGATTTTAAGTCATGATGGTTATGATGCTTTTTATTTATTTATTTTTTTTTTTTTCTTTAAGAATAGTTTTCAGCTGGCATAAGAAAGTTAAATACGACCAGTTGCAACACCTTAGTTCAATTGTTTGATTGTCCTTCTGAAGACTCATATGAACGCACGTGTAATGCGAAAAATTTTAAACGGAGTATTACGAAAGGCAGTGAAGTTCAAGGGAACGGGTTGAGCAAATAGAGGCAAGCTGTCATTTTTATGAATAAATAAATACATAATAAATTCAGATATTCACCAACACTCAGTAGGACGTTTCTCTTCTTTAAGCTTTGAAAAACAAACTGAAAACTACAAAGTTTCTGACACAAAATTTACAAACCTCAAACGTTACAATAATTTATACTTGTTTTCTCTTCATTTTTATTTTACTTGGAGGTACTTGCATAGGGTACTAATATATTGCACCTAACATCGGATAAGTAAGGTTTTTGCATTTCCATTTGTCCCTTGTTTTTTGGTTGACATTATCACGAATATATATAGATATATAATATATATATATATATATATATATATATATATATCTTATATATATATATATATCTATATATATATATATATATATATATATATATATATAAATGTATATACATATATATATATATATATATATATATATATATATATATATATATATATATATG
>NC_087216.1:57157446-57159946 GCF_015104395.2 Macrobrachium nipponense
ACACACACACACACACACACACACACACACACACACACACACACACACATATACACACACACACACACACACATATATATATATATATTATATATATATATATATATATATATATATATAAATATATATATATATATATATATATATATATAATAATGTATATATATATATATATATATATATATATAATATATATATATATATAAATATATATATATATATAAATATATATATATATATATAATATATATATATATATATATAATATATATATATATGTATGCATGCATATATGTATGTATATATATGTATACATATATATATATATATATATATATATATATATATATATATATATATATATATATATATATATGAATTATGGTCAAAGTAATGTATATCTTATTGTATTACTATGTATTCTCAGAACAACTCTGGCCTGTGGCTACAGTTAGTTTACAGTGTGTGAAATGCTATTCTTGTTTTTGTATGTTGATAACTAATCCGGTGTAGCATTATGTCTAAAATGATAAGTTTTCTTTCCATACACATAATTACCAGATCACTGAAAAAGAAATAATTGCTCGTCTTGCATAATTTCTTCCTTAGTACCTCTATGTGTCTACTTCAACATTCTTTTTGCTAACGTGTAATTTACCCTTCATCAGTTGAGATAACTTCATTTTCTTCGCCCTTCCAAGTCATCAAGTGTTAATCTTCCTCAATGCCCAATTTATCTTACACCTTCAAACATTATTGTAAAATTACAGGCGGGCCAGAATTATTCCCTTCTCTATTGGCTATTTTAACTCCAGGAGGTAAATATTTAAAGCAGGGATGTCTTTTTTAGGATATGTTGAGCAAACTTGCTTCGTATCATTAAAGAATGATATTGTGATGTTTTAAAGATTAGGTGAAAATCAATTTTCTCAAATCAGAAATATTCCTCTTCTTTCTTTTAATAGTTTAGTCATTATAAATCAGAGCATGTTCTCGTACAATTATTATTTAACGTGCAGACCTAAATTTTTTGCTAGCCTTGACTTCAGATCAGTTCGGTTTGAATTAAATTACATATGTAATGATATTAAACTTGTTCAAAGTGAATGCATTTTAACCTCATTGAACTGATTTACGTTTTTTATATATTTTCATAGAAACCTGAAGGTAAAATTAGATCATTACAAAACGTTGGAGGAATAAAAGGCAAAATCATTGTTTACGAGTCTTCCTGCTCTTTTTGATGCGTTTTTCTGGGGTCTCAACTCCTCGTCCTCCGCTTTCTTGATCATTCTGCGCCTTAAAGCCAAACATTTGTCCATCCACTACCATCAGCTAATTCGATATCAGTATGGGACTCGTCTACTTAGCAAATATAGGAAAATAGAACCATATGTTAAAAAGAAAGAAAAGGCGAAACTCAGCTCGGAATTCCTGCAGTACTGCTCCTTCAACGACATCTTACTACAAAAAACATTAGTTTTGGTGTCTCTGTCTGTTGTCTGTAGGCACTTTTCACCGGTGCAGAATCCCACGTAAGTTCTTAACAGCTGACGGACCAATTTATTAGCACGAGGGGTTAAAGAGGGGTGAAGGAGAGAAGGTCCTTTCCCTACCCAGTGACTACCTAACGAGCAAGACCAAGCCATTTTCAAATCGTTGCTGAATATGGTAAGATACGGGTGAAAATTACATACGGGAAATCTATGGCTGGATTGGTGTTTTACGGTAAACATTGAATTGTGAATTCTTACGTTCTGCCAAGTAGGTCAGGTACAACAACATAGGAAATAACAAGAAAAGGAAAAAGTTCGAGCGTTAGCTCGGCAAAAAAAAAAAAAAAAAAAAAAAAAAACACCGGTGTTAGATAACTGTTACTTTAGGGTACAGTCACGTCGTCTGGGGCCGTGGCACCCGGCCTCACTGCCAGGGTACCGCACCCCACTATCTAGTCATTCCAAATTTTGTCAAATTTAAACTGTTGAAACCATTTTTGAACAGTTTAAGTTTTGCGCCAAAACCACCAAGCAGCTTCTCAACATGGAAATTACAATGCTATTCCTTCAGGTAAACACGAAGTACTGTCTTCTGTTTCGTTTTTAAATCGTATGAGAGAGAGAGAGAGAGAGAGAGAGAGAGAGAGAGAGAGAGAGAGAGAGAGAGAGAGAAAATACTATTGTTAAAAATACCTCACCAAATAGGTAGACTATCACAAAATACAGTCTTAAGCTACTTATCTTGAATAAATGCAGACAGGCTTCAACCGTCAGTCTGTGTCACTTGTCCTCAGTCTTCTTTATTGACTATTGCATCTCCTTTGCCAAAACGTTTATTTTCCCCATAGTAAGCTTCGTTAGCCTTGCTCTCTCCTTCCATTGCACGTGTCAACATCAGGACTGATCCTGAGGCCAGTCCTATTCTATACGATTATTCCCATGGATGCGGGTTTCGGATCCTTCTGAGGAAAGAAACCTACGGATAAGATTTCATATCGAATCAC
>NC_087216.1:57164946-57170650 GCF_015104395.2 Macrobrachium nipponense
TGTGTAGCAATGATTGTGGAACAGAACCGGTAAAACAAGTAAATCGCTATGAAAAGAAGAAAGGACATGTCATGATTTCGCAGCCACATGTTATTGCATATTATATAAAAGCAATGGGAGGAGATGACCTCATGGACAGGTCATTATTAGATTTGAGGCCAAGAATTCAAGGGAAAAAATGGTACTGGAATCTATTAATAAATGCAGTGAACATTGCAATTGTATTCAACTGGCGACCCTATCAGCTATGCGCCGACAGTGGGATAAAAAAAAATGATTTCCGAAGAAGTTTGGTGAATGTGATGATTGATAGGTCAAATCCGAGGCCGAGGGAAGGATCATTACCTGATCCATCATTTTCTATTCCAGTTGACCTCAGAACGGACAATGTCAATCACCATCCAGAGAAGTACCCAGTTCGAAAATTTGTTCTTTGTAAGAAAAACTGCAGAATCCAATGCAAAGAAGTGTAAGAAGTCATTGCATTTGAAAATTTGTTTTCATAAGTATCATGAAAAATAATTTATCTTTGCTTTACTAATATAGAGGTCCTTTGTTTCTTTAATGCAAAACTATTATTATGCTTTATTTGTTATAGCAGAATTCAGTGTAAAAGTGCAAGAAAGAATTCCATTTAAAACTATTTTCAGAAATGTCATGAGAAGTAATTTTCCTTAGCTTTGCTAATATAGAATTGTTTTGATAATAATAAAGAATTTTTATCTTGCATTATTGGATTATATCAATTTAAAAGCTGCAAGTAATATTTTTTTCATTTACCAACAAATTATAAGGTAATAAGGATAAATTTAGCAAAAGGTAACCCCTTAAGAGCCCAATGACCACAAATGTAGTCATCTAATTTTTAGGGGGTAAAAATCGATTTAGGGGGCTGTGGTAATATATATATATATATATATATATATATATATATATATATATATATATATATATATATATATATATATATATATATAATATATATATATAATAATAATAACTTCATTAGGCCTAAACCAACTAAATATGAAAGAATAAAGTAAATTGAAAAATATTTAGATTGGTTGGTTTGCGACCAGCTCCGACGACTCGAAGTCAGCATTTATATCTTATCTGTTGACAAAAAGGAAAATATAATTTTAGTGTGATATCAAGTGATTTGGTTCTCTAAAATGACCGTACTTGTGGTTATTGTCGGAATTGTAACTGATAATTACTGTAGGAACAGAGTAATGACAACAGAGATTTATCTTCATGTTACTTTGTTTTTAATTAAACCAGAAGGTACATCCACCGTAGTGAGCGATATCTTGCTAAAATCCTACGAGGGGGAGAAGGCTGGGACGTGAATTTATTTAGTATAATGGTGCATCAGCATTCCCAGATGACGGCTTCCTACCAAAGATGAATGCATAAGGAAGATGTCTATTTATTACTGCAATGCATAGTGTACTTCTGTACTGATGTTAGCAGCATTTCGCCTTATTTTTATTTGTATTTGGCTTCATTATATGCAAATGAAACAAGTGCCAATAAGTCTCCTGTAAAATCCTTTACAAAATCATTTTTTAATAAAAATAAAACTAAGATTTATTACAGACATCATTGATATATAAAAGAAAACAGCTTTTCTAGTATTTTTAGAGAGAGCACATCAAAGCGTTTATAAACCCAGAAATATTGTCCCAATAAACCATTATTCGATCCTTTTTGTCAGACGCATGCAATACAACTTTTTCATTTATGATATAATATTCAGTAGTTTCACAAACGAATTACTGAGCCATATCGGGTTTCGCTCGCTGTTATCGTAGCAGTCAAATATTTTCACTATTTGTGAACGAATAAAGTATACATATTCATAACCTACAGATCCATATGTCAGTTATGACAGACATCGGCAGTACACGGGAAAAAAATAAAATAAAAAAAATAACCCATTAAATGAGGGCAAAATGCGAGTTCATAGAAGGAAAAACAACGCGTGGATTATCTCCATGACAACCAACACAGCGGATTCTCACTGATCTGTAAAATTCAGTTTTCCATCCCATGATGAAAACAAATTGGTTTGCAGTGCAGCTCACGATATGTTCGTTGCACGTGACAACAATAGTCCTTTGTACAGCTTGCTGCAGGTACACAATCTAAAGAATGTGCTAGGATTCATGAGAGAGAGAGATGAGAGGAGAGAGAAGAGAGAGAGAGAGAGAGAGAGAGAGAGAGAGAGAGAGAGAGAGTAGCTGAGTAGCTATCGATCAGCGCATTTCCTTTGAAGTGTATCGGGGGTTTAGCATTGCTAGATGAATCACTGACTACTTTTCGCATGCCAGACTTTTGAAGTTAAGAACTAAAAAACCATCTTTGAAACTGACGGAGTCAACAGTCTACTACATTACATGTATCACAGGCTTTTCCTTCGTTCACGTCTCAGTTACCTGAAAAGGTGTGACGAAGTTAGTTGTCTCTCTTCCTTAGGTGGTGGTTTTATCCATTTTTAGAATCTGCACTCACCTTGCTACAGATACTCTAAAACTCTGAACCCCTAATTCAAACTATCATCTTTATCAGGTTCCTCCAATAAATAGCAGGCAGTTCCTAGGTACTCGGCCGACTATTGCTGACATTTACAGAAAACTGGGCAAACATCTAATGCAATATTCATTCATTTAAGTGAAAACAACCACCGAATAAATTGGGTTGGTAGTTCAGTAATTGCAAGGTCAAGAGATGTCTTGTCACGAAATCCTTTAGAATGTGCTTTAATACAACTTACTTTTCATTGTAATTTCAATGTTAGTCGTGGCCTTGTATTTGTAACATGTTTAAGAATGACCTCAAGGATATAATTACTGACTTAAATAAAAATCAGTTGCCTTAGAGTTATCTTTGTTGTAATGTATGTCTGACATGTATTGTGAATATGGTTTTGTTTACCAAGTTCTGAATAGCTGTTACCTATAATTCTTTAATTGTCTTGTCCTTGTATCTGAGATGATTGTCTTACACCTTTAATTGCACCCATTGTTTATGCTTGTTTGGGAAGGTTTCTCATCCTTCCGGTGTGTCGGATTCTAGGTACTAATCTCTTTATAATCACTATCTGTCAGTTATACGAATCTTCTTGTATTGTCTTTTGCCTCATTTATGTCAGTTTCTGCTCAGTAAAGGACGTTTAACGTCGAAAGGTCTCGCAGATCATCCTTCGTTATTTTTCCTTCGTGGCATATATCTTTATTTATGGATTTATCACGTTCCTAACTTTCGTGATTCAGTTATACATATATATATATATATATATATATATATATATATATATATATATATATATATATATAATATATATATATATATATATATATGTGTATATATATATATATGTATATATATATATATATATATATAATATTATATATATATATATATAATATATTAATAGATATTATATATATATATATATATATATATATATATATATTATATATATATCATATATATCTATATATATATATATATATATACCATATATATATATATATATATATATATATATATATATATATATATATATATATATATATAGATATATAATATATATATATATGTAGATATAGATATATATATATATATATCTATATATTATATAATATATATATATATATATATATATATATATATATATATATCTATATATATATATAATATAATCTATATATATATATATATATATATATATATATATATCTATATATATATCTATATATATATAATATATATATATATATAGATATATATATATATATATATATTATATATATATATATATATAATATATATATATATATATATATATATATTATTCATAGATATAAGCACGCACACGGTCTTACAAACAAACATATGCATGTAATATTTAAATGAAAACTGTGACTATAAAACGACGTTAATCATATGTCAGCTATCAGAGAAGGGACACTTAGTCATGGACTTTGTGCTAATCTAATAGCAACTAGAAAAAGAATGAAAATTTAAATTTTACGAAGAAAGTAATGTGTATATGTAAACCTTGCCGTAAGTCCGCCTATATTAGTCTGCAGTGGTCGCCTAAGTACTTAGGAAGAGACTGTTATTTCCCTGTTCATTTTCCTAGTATATCGCAATGTTTACAGGACTTTTTTGGAGGAACCTGTCGAAGATAGTAGCTCGAGTGAAAAATTAAGAGATTTGGTCAATTTCTAGCGACCTGAGTGCAGATTTTAAACAGGGATAAAACCAGCACCCAAGGAAGAGAGACAACTTCGTCACACCTTTTCAGGTAACCGAGGCAGAAGCTGAGGAGAAGCCTGTGATATTTGTAATGTAGTAGACTGTTGACTGAGTCAGTTTCAAAGATATTATTTTTTTCCGTCCGCATCTGTTCCTTTAGTGAACAACTTCAAAAGGCTTGCATGCGGAAAGTGGTTAGTGATTCGCTTAGCAATTCTAAAGCTCATTAAACTTCAAAGGAAATTTGTTGATCGAACGATAACCACTCATTCAACCAGTGTCTGTCTGCCTATCTATCTGTCTGTATTTGGCGGTAGAGATAGACAATTAGAGACAGGTAGAGGTGGAGGTTGACAGTTTTTTCTTGTGTCTATTAATCGCACCTGAGGTCCCTTTCCAAGAAACTAATATATGTTTCTGGGTACATACCATCATTATATATATATATATATATATATATATATATATATATTATATATATATATATATATATATATATATATATATATATATATATATATATATATATATAATATATATATATATATATATTATATATATATATATATATATATATATATATATATATTGTATATATATATATATATATATATATATATATATATATATATATATATATATATATATATATATATATATATATATATATATATATATATATATATATATATATATATATATATGTATGTATATATATATATATATATATATATATATATATATATACATATATATATATATATATATATATTATATATATATATATGTATATATATATATATATATATATATATATATATATATATATATATAATATATATTTTCTTTTACCTATGGTTGATAAGCGGATATGATGAGAGATAACATTCTTTGAAATGATAGATATGGTCATTTTGACTCCAACGAAAACAAGCAGGGTCTTAAAATGATAGATTCAGCGTTAGCTCCCAAGGAGACAAAGTGAGCTCCGAAAATGTTGATGCAGCATTTGGGGTGGCGCGATTTGGGAGGGTTGCTGCCCCGTCAAGACAGACCACGGCTTATGCCCGTGCATGAGCGGAAGCAAGGATCCGGTTTTGTATAGATTTTTATGGGCGTGATAATGAGTTGTATATGACGTCACACATCTGTTTAATTGCATTAACTTCTGACGAATCAATGACGTCATATCATGGGGAGCGTCTTGAGAGAAAGTTCGTTGCTTATGTACCTATGACCTGTTTCCCCTACATAATGAGAGGGTAAGATAACTAAGACGGAGAAGCACCCAAATGGGAGAAGCGGCTTGGTTTTGAGATGGTCATAAATAGTTATATAGTTATATACCACTATTTCCCTGTGCATATCTCACACATTGTTTATGTTGTTCTATTCTTTTTTTTTCTGGAAAAAAGAATAGAACAACATAAACAATGTG
>NC_087216.1:57176150-57178650 GCF_015104395.2 Macrobrachium nipponense
TGATTTGAACACTATTTATAAACAATTTCAGGAATTATGTCAAAGGATGCTGCCTCCCATTTGATCTGAACTTAATTTGTACTTATGACCTAAATGAAGCTGATACTACGACTTAGTCAATGCAAGTCATTCTCTCAAAATATTCAATTAGTGCACACCAATGATGCTTCTGATGAATGATTACAACTTATTTCTGTTTGTATGTGTAAAAAGGAGGTATGTACAGATTCATCATATTTAACTTCCCATGGAGACAGAGTCCGAGCGACAGCTTAAGAAAGCTGATAACTCTTCTGGGATGGTCTAACAATAGGATGCTTACGAAGCAGGTCAATGGTCGTCCTGTAGGTATGTGAATTCGAGAGAAGGTGACTTTGAAACCAGTTGAAAGTGGTTTCTGGGTGTGGATGAAGGGCTTGAGTTTGTCTGTACGTGTGCACCTCTTTCGTTGTTAACGGAAGGTAACTAGGCGAAGGATGGAGACAGCTACGGGGAGAAAAGGCAAGATGCCGGGATAGCTCTGCGAAAGTTATATATGTTTAAGTGTGTGATATTCCAAGCTGCAATGGGTAAGAGTTATTGTGATTTAGCCAAAGATGTGGCTTACTCTGTTTTTGACATTTTGTAAAGATGTTCTATTTCATTTAATCTTTTGTCTTTGTCTTTACAATTGTGTATGCTCACTAGTGTGTGCTCCTGTCTTTTAAACAGGCGGATCTACTGGAGGGGACTAAGTGTCCTAGTGAAGGGACTAAGTGTTCTGTGTGGAGGGGACTATTTTTTGGAGAGGAGATAATTTGTGTTTGACTATTACTGGTTAAGACTATTATTTCACGGGGGGTTATCTGAGTTAATTAAACTATGATATATCATTCAATTAATTATCCTGTAAGAATCTGAATTATTCAGTTAGTACTTTACTTTGAATAAATGTATATTTTTGTAGCTCCGACTCTGATTTGGTGACCTTAGATAGTGGAGTGGAGGTTGAGAGATAGAGAGAGAGAGAGAGAGAGAGAGAGAGGCTATTGCCAGAGTTAGGTATCGAGAGAGAGAGAGTGAGAGAGAGGGGAGAAAGTGTTACCAGACTTAGTTCACCTTCCGCTCTTGGCTAAACGCTTACCAAATATGAGAATAACAGGGGATCGATGCTCCCGTTGTTCAGAGTGGTGGCAAGCGGTGGTCGAACGAAAAAGCCTTTTGTGAGATTGGTATCAGCTATAAAATGCTGTTTTCAGAGTGTCTGATTGTGGGAATGTGTTATATTTCAGTTAACCCTCTTACGCCGATTGGACGTATTAAACATCGAGATAAATTGTCTCCCGGGTGCCGATTGAACGTATTAAACGTCGACATAAAAAAAGTTTTTTTTTTAAATTCGCAGAAAAATACTTATAGGCCTACCAGCCGAAAACTTTTGAATCACACGCCTTGGGGGATGCTGGGAGCTCACGGATCCCGGCGTTGTTTTGTTTACAATCGTTACGCAGGCGCGCAAGCGCGAATTTCTTTCTTATCGCACTAAAAAGTATCAGTGACATATCTCAGAAATTATTTTGTCACTTTTACATAATTTTTGCACCATTTTAAATTAGCCGTTACATGGAGTATTATATATGAAAATGTGCGCAATTTTATGTAGAGTACAACAATAAACAACCCATGGTTGTAGCTTCTAATAGTTTTGAAATATTTTCATATAAATAATGATAAGTGCCAAAATTTCAACCTTTGGTCAACTTTGACTCTACCAAAATGGTCGAAAAACGCAATTGTAAGCTACAACTCTTATATTCTAGTAATATTCAATCATTTACCTTCATTTTGCAACAAATTGGAAGTCTCTAGCACAATATTTCGATTTATGGTGAATTTATGAAAAAAACCTTTTCCTTACATCCGCGCGGTAACTCTTCCGATAAATTATTTTGTGCAATTGTCGTAATGTTTGCACCATTTTAAATTTGCCGTTACATAAAATTTTATATATGCAAATGTGCGCAATTTCATGCAAAATAAAACTAAAAACAACCCATGGTTGTAGCTTTTATCAGTTTTGAAATATTTTCATATAAATAACGATAAGTGCCAAAATTTCAACCTTTGGTCAAATTTGACTCTACCGAAATGGTCGAAAAACGCAATTGTAAGCTAAAACTCTTATATGCTAGTAATATTCAATCATTTACTTTCATTTTGCAACAAATTGGAAGTCTCTAGCACAATATTTAGATTTATGGTGAATTTATGAAAAAAAAAAACATTTTCCTTATGTCTGCCCGGTAACTTTTCCGAAAAAAATCAAGACATTTTTTCGTGCGATCGTCATAATGTTTACACCATTTTAAATTTGCCGTTACATAAAGTTTTATATATGAAAATGCGCGCAATTTCATGTAGAATACAAAAAAAAATGATTAAAGGTTGTAGCCTTTCTCATTACCGAAATATTTGCATATAAATCACGATAAATAGAAAAAAAAATCATGTTCGCTCAACT